>NW_028326826.1:0-55481 GCF_027475165.1 Benincasa hispida
TTTTCATATTCACATTAGTAACATTTTTTTTAATTAACTTTTCTTTTATGATTTGTTTAATCAATCTTGTTATATAATATAAAAAAAAATGTTGATTCCCTTTTTATGACAATATTGAACTCATATGAAAATATGAATGAAAATGTAATACCAAAATTCAATGCCTAGATTAAAATCAAAGTTTAAAATATCATTGTCGACGAAAATATCGAAGTATGTTTTTTACAATATAATAGAAATATCGATTCACCATTTATATGGATATCAAATCCACAAAAATTTAAAAATATCGATGAAAATATCGACTTGTCGTAAAATTTAATATGGTGATAGGAACTAATATTTTTATGAACTCAAAAAAAAATTGATAAGAGGGCACTCCAAAATGGTACAAATTCCAACAAAAATGGATGGTTCCACACCTCATTGTGTTTTGTTCCGATGGAAGCCAAAATATTGGGTGAAGAACACTCAACACAATAACAGGTTCTTTCAATGGCAAAAAAGGCACAAAGTTGTTCAGAGCTTTTGACCAATTGAACTTAAAAAAAGAAAAGGCCCATAGTCCATAGGGTAGGTGTGGGGCCTACTACCCTAGAGTCTTGGCCAATGAGATTGCGACAAGTGTGTAATAGGCATAGGTCAGCCCTTAAGGCGTAGCATGCGACCGCTTTGAGGGAGGTCAGGGTTTGCAGGGTAGGCTACCCTTCACAGGGACCATTTCCATCAGCATGCAAATTTCATGCCCACTTAAAGCCTTTGACTCTCTCTCACCTTTTATGATTCTTCTCATGCAAACTCATTCATTGCCCTTTGCCTTTCACATCATACCTTTCTTTATTATTATCATTATTTCTCATTATTTTTTCATGAAAATTTATTTGGGTTTTATTTCAATTAACCAAATATAAGGGATTAATTCATCAAATTAAAAATTTATGGGCGTAATGATAAGATTGATTAATTCAAAAAATTAAGAGGATTATTGTACCGAATTTCATAGTTTAAGGATGGTTTGTGCAATTTTTCTTAATTAATTGACCTTTACGTCAAGTATTCAAGTGAGTGTTAGTTAAAAAAAAAAAAAAAAAAGTCAAAGGCAAAAGGGTAAACTATAATAATATTTTTACCATTTACAATTTGACGTAAAATACTTATTAGTGTTAGCTATGTTTTATTAAACTATTATGATATAATAAAAATGTCAATTCGTTCTTTACTATTGATGTTGAATCGACGAACATGTGTAATGTTGATGGAAATGTCGATAGAGATTTAATATGCCTAATAAAGTAATAAGTCTTCATAAGTCTTTAAATTTAATTTTTTTTTTTTTTTTTAATGAATAAGTATGGAGTCTAGAAGTCTACTTGATTGTTCTTGTAAATTAATAATTTTTAATAGGTATTTGAAATTTTAATTTTCTAGCTAAAAAATTATTGTTTTGTCTTGACATCACTTTGGCGTTGTTGTCGTAAAGTAGCTATATTGTCTTCACATTAGTAAGATTCAGTTCCATGTTGAGGAGTTTACGTGTGATTTTTGTGGGGCAGCTCCCAACTTACTTAGGTTATAAAGTCATACTAGTCAAGCGTCGTGGGTCCTGCCTGGGTTTGGCTATTGGAAATTGAATGCCAATGCTACATGGTTTGATCATGAGGGTACAAATGGGATTACCTGGATCATCTGTGATTCTGATGGATGTCTAATCTTTACGGGTTGTGAGAAGGTGGTGGAGAAGTGGACCATCAAGAATCTTGAAGCCTTTGTTGTGATTAAGAGGTTGATTGAGTTTTTTGTTTTTAAGTTAGTGGCAGACTTTCTCCCACGTTATTTGTGAAAATCTAAGAGCCTTGAGCTAGTCAATGTTATTAATCGTGTGGGTTATGATTTGTATGAGTTGAGTTTCTTGATGGAGGAGATTGCCTCCTTATCTAAGGGCCCTTGGGTTGAGTCTTTCACATAGTGCTAGAGAGAGGCGAATGGGGTAGTAACACCACCTTGCTCATGTAGATGTGAATTTATGTAATTTTGCTTACAGTTTTGTGAATCTCTCTTCTTCTTTGAAGAAGTTGTTTGGAATTCTTTTGGATTTTTTGTTTGATTCTCTTTTGCTATTTATGAGGAGTTGTGTATTTGAGATTTGGTTTGTTTGATTTGAAAAAATAGTACACAACAAATTAATTTCGTATAAGCTTAGACATTTGGTCGTATAATTGTTAAATAGTTACAGAATTGAAAGTTTTCTTTTTAAAATTACAAAAAATAAACTAAAACACAACTTTGAAAAATCGAGAATCTCTATATAACTCTTTTAATAGATGATAATTTATTACACAATCTTGAAAGTTTAGAACCAGAACTCTATTATATATATATATATATATATATATATATTATATATATTCTTACACTTTAATTACTAACATTTCAATTTTTCGGAAAAGTGACAAATATAGCAATCACACCCAAAGTATTAATAGTTATAGCATAATATAAAAGAAATTTCAGAGATAACAAAATTGATATCTAACTCTTGAAGCTTTTTAGTGATAGAGCCTATTATTGATAGGGGTCTGTTGACAATATAGTTTATCACTAATTATATGTTTATTCATAAGTTAAATTATGAAATTATTAACATTAGCAACTAGATTTTGAAGTATATGAATTAAATTTATTTATTTATGTTTTATTAAGAAATATATTATCAACAATTAGAATATCATAACAGAGATTTCACTCCTATAAATATATTGATGAATATATGGTTAAATGTTTCTGTAAATAACAAATTATAAAATTATTTATATTCATAACTAAAATGCTTACTTCTATACAAAATTATATATCTGGTTAGTATATATCTTTCTATTGAGATTAATATATGATATATATTTTTTTTATGAAGAAAGATCTTTTTGTCCCTAAATTTAGGATTTAGTTTTCATTTGGTCTCTAAATTTTAAAATATTACACTTTTAGTCCTTAAATTTTGAATTTAATTTTAACATAGCCTCTACGATTTCTAAATATTACAATTTTACCCTTTAATTTTGAATTTTGTTTCATTTTGGTCTCTGTGTTTCAAAATTTACACTTTTAGTTTCGATTTCTCATATATACTTACTTTCAGCTTTTAACGTTAATGTCTATTAATTAATTTTAACGAATTTAATAATTAAATATTTAAATTTTACTATTTTATCACTATTAAAATTAATTTTAAATTTTTACTTTATAATTATTTTAAATTTAATTAATAGACATTAACAGAAAAATTGGAAAGTGAATATTTAGTAAAAGAAGAAATCAATATTAAAAATATAAATCTTAAACCCTAAATACCAGATTGAAATAAAGACTATCAGTGTCTATCAACTTCTATTATTGATAGTTTTGAAATTTTGTTATATGTTATAAATTTTTTTGCTATCAGTGTCTAACAATGTCTCTGATAGATATGATAAAATTCTATCAGTGTCAAATAGCGTCTATCATTGATAGTTTTAAAATTTTGTTATGTTTTTATAAATATTTTGATTCATTTTTTTATATATAAAAACAGCCTATATATATATATATATATATATGTTTAAAGATGTTTATAAAAGCTATTAGTAACATCAGTTAAACTTTAATATGGATGTCGAATCTATTAATATAGGTATATACATAACATATGGATGGATATTTTAATCTTTGATTATTATATATATTTTTCAATACACAACAATTTTAAACTTTTCCAAACATCAAAAAAAAAAAAAAAAAGAAAAGAATATAGAAGTATGAACCCAAAAAAAGAGCTTGGATTTGTATAGTGGATTGTTTTTTAACCCAAAAAACAAAACAACACATCATTGTCTCTTCTGATCTTTCTTTGAACAGTGAAATGATGGTTCTTTTCGTGCGTGTGTAGAATTGCAAGAATCACTGCCACCATTTACTTTTATTTTAATTAATTGTTAGTTTTTTTTTTTAAACTTATGAAATAATTTTAATTAAAACCTCTCTTCGGCATTTAAATTTGAAAATTATATCACTTTGATCGATATCATTATCCAACAATAATCAAAATTGTTAAACCCTTCTTCAAACATCTCATTAATTTTCAAACTAGTTTACATTTAGTTTAACGATGGTTGAATGTCTAACGTTTGAATAGATGAAAACATATCTAATCTTTAAGAAAAATTTATTATTTAGAGACGAGCAACGAACCTATAAAATAAAGAAAAACTATTTCAATGTCAAATATTGGAGATGAAGAGTTTAAGTTCCTTACGTCATATGAAACTATAATAAGATGTATTTATAGAAAAATTGACCTAGAGTTCATCCTAATACTCTTTTTCTTAATCCTAAATAAGTTTAATATTAAAATCTAATACTAATAATTAGTTGCCCTTAACTTATTTGAGCCCTAGTCAACTTCACATTGAACTTATTTTTTTCAGTATTTTTAATCTTTGACTCATTTCATCAAGTCCACATTCACTCATAAGTAGTAATGATTTTAAATAATATCGTCGATGAGTTGAAGATCTCACGTGTTTGAATTTTTGTAATGTATTTTTCTCTCTATTTGACATTAAATTTATATATTTTAAATCAAAGGAATCCATGTGTTTGAATAGTGTGAGCGCTTCGTTATTCCTAAAAAAAGAACAAAAACTTAAGTTTGGGTTGGGATGCATCATCTTTGTGAAACATGTCATCCAATAAAAAATTGTCACTTGGTAACATTTATTTAAAAAAAAAAACAGTTAAATTATTATTATTATTTTACTATTTTACACAAAATGTATACACAATATATGTATAAATACCATATAAAAGTAATGGAAAAGAAACAAAATTTAAGGATGTACAAAAATCACATGGTAATGGAATAAAATAAGGGAGTAGTTGTATGCCAACTAAGAGTTCTTCAATTCCCCATTTTCTACTTTTGTACATTAGATGGTGACATCTCTCTTCATACCAAACATCAATTTAACTACTAAATCTTTACCCTTCTTTTACTCTTCTAAAGCTACCCTTCTGCTCCTCTTTATGACCTTTTTTTTTTCTAGTCTTCATCGCTCCTTTGAGTTGCTTTTACTCTTAAAAGAATGTTTGACTCACAAATTAAGGGATCATTTGGGATAAGGAGTTGATTATTATAATTAGGTTATAATATTTTGTGTTTGAGGTGTAAATTATTTTAGTTTCGGTTATAATAATATGTGTTTCAAGTGTAAACTATTTTAGTTTGAGAAAGAAATAGTAAACACTATAGCAAATAATTAAAAAAATGATGAATATAAAATAGTAAAAACTGTAGCAAATAGGGATTTTAAAATAGTGTTAACTGTAGTTAATTGAGGATTTTGAAATAGAACAAAAGTAAGAGGTGGTTTTTATAGTTTTAGGATAGTTATTGTCCCAAACATTCCTTAAGTTCTTATAATTCTAGGTCAATTAATCGAGCTTATGATCTATTTGAATAATTGAACGTTCAGTTTCTATGATTGTATAATTTTTTGTAATTTTAAGCCATATATATCAAGTTAATTTGATGTCAATTTTGAAAGTAGGGTAGCTTATTTATGTAAGAAGATTTCAGGTGAATATTTTTTAGACAAACTTAAAGGGTGGTAAATAATATTTTGCATTCCCTAGTTAACTATAGTCAATGCTATTTCAAAACCTCATTTGCTACAACATTTACTATTTGCTACAGTTTTTACTATTTTACATCTATCATTTTTTTTTTTTGTTCATTGTTACAATGTTTACTTTTTTCTTCTCCAACTAAAATAGTTTACACCCCAAATATATATTATTATAATCCAAATTAAAATAATTTACATCCCAAACATAAACTATTATAATACAACTATAATAATCTAGGATTATAATAATCAACTCCTTGCTTCAAATGCCCCAAAGTGTTCATATAAAAACTCTTACTACGAAATTCTTATTGATCATTTTACCAAGAAGCTAAAGTTATCAAGAAACTTGACATGCAACATACAACATGTGGTTTAAAATACTAGTCCATATATGTATTAAATAATTAGATAAATTAACAAAAGATATATATATAAGGTTCTAACATATGTGGGGTGGAGAATTCGAACCTCTAACCTCTTGATTACATGTTTTATATCAATTGAATCATTCTTATGTTAGTTTTGTATTGAAAAATCAATTTAAAAATAATAGCAAGTACAAAAAAGGTTTGTATGTCAAAAAAACAAAAAAGTACAAAAGCTTCAAGTTCGAAATAAAATTAAGGTTAAGTCCTGCAAATTTAGTTCTATAGTTGGGAGAAAGTTAGAATTTAGTTCTAATAATTTATAATTAGAAGTAGTATTTATAGTTTCATAAAAATCTCCTAAATAATCTCTATGGTATGAACTATTTATAAGAGTTTTTCAAAACCATAGCGGCTATTTACTTGGTTTTATGAAATTATAAATACTAAATCGTAACTTTTAAAATTACATGGACTAAATTCCAACTTTCTCCTAATCATAGGAAAACCTAATTGTAACTTAACGAAAAACCGTATAATAACTTTTGATCATGTGTCATCTAATAAGTTTCAACTTTCAAATTTGTGTCTATTAGATCATTAAGTTAATTATTCAACATTGTTTTAAAAAAATTTATCAACCAATTGGATATAATTGAAAACTTTTCGATTGTTTGAGGTGTTGAGATAAGATGTGATGTCTAGATATGTCTCTGAAGTTTATATGCATGTGTTTTAGAGTATTTGGGACGCTAAGTTGAGTTCTTTTTATGACATAAATAATTTGTTTTTATGATGATTATTTTTGTTAGGAATCTTTTTTTATTATTATTAAATAATATATATATTTTTTTAATAAACTACAAATTGTACTTTATTTTATTGTTTTTTCAAAGTATACGTGTATTGTTGGGTGTTTTGGGAAATGGGGTTAAGGGTTGATCATGTATTTCAATTTATTCTTTTTTTAATTATCTTACAAATTTGTGCATGTAAAACGTTTCTAGTTAAGTTGGACAAAATTATATTAGATTTATTGGAACAAAACAAATTTGGATTTATATTGTAAGTGAAATATCCTCATAATGTTATTCTACTAAAATGACTCTATTAATGGTCATGTTACATGGTTGACACAAAAAATATATAACAAATGCAACATTTTAGGACCCAATATACATGATATGGGTCAACAACTTACACAAAAAAAAAAAATAAATTACATAAATTAATGTTAATTGAAATCCTCTATTTAATAGACATGTTCAACAACTTCCTTCCGCCTCCCGAACTTCAGATTATAGTCTTTTCACCGTGATACAAGCTTCCATTTGGATTAACTTGGACAAAAATATTTTTTTAAAAAGTCATCATTTTCATTTAAACACTTTTGATAAAAACTGTTTAAAATAAAAACGCTCATGTGTATGACAATTATTTCTCAAAAGTGTTTTATATACAAGGGTGTTTGAGTTCTTATGTGCTAAAAGCGTTTTTATTAATGCCAATTTACTATAAAGAATGAGATACTGTGAACTAATAATTTAAAATAATGGTCGTCGAAGTTGGTGGAAAAGGTTACCATCAGAGGTCACCATAGTTGGCCTTCGACGATGGTAGTTGGATGTGGGTGGAGTTGGCCGTTGGAGGTGGTGGCCAGAGTGGCAATGAGGGCATTAGTGGTGATGAGGGTTGAGTGCACTATTGGTAAACATTGATATAATAAAACATCAGCGATAATACAAATTTTTTTTCCCCAACATTGAGTTAAGTTCATATTCAACTCATATCAACTCAAATCTTCACTCCAAATACCCCCTTAATGTTATACACAAAATTAAATTCAATATTTAGCGGATCTAAAATGTTAATACATGTTAATAGGTCAAAGATTCAATAGATATAAATTACATTTTCAAAGTTGTGAAACCTATATTTAAATGAAAGTTCATAAAATGTGTGGATATATTAGACACATAAAAGTTTGGAACTAAACTTGTAATAACATATTTCCAACCTACCTTTTAAAGTTTAAAATGAAAAAAAAAAAAAAATCAATATTCGCACGTGAATTTAGATTAATTATGAGTAGTCTTTTCAAGTTCATGATTTTATTTTACATGTTACAAAATAATCTATTGAATATAAAATATATATTGACTCATAGTCAAAAGTAGTACAAAGAAGTTAGTCGGAAGTACAATCGAACTCAAATATTCAATACTATTTATTTTCAGGGTGAGTCATCGGCTTGCTCGTAATAAAAATTTAGTCAAATTACAAATCTAGTCATTCAACTTTGAAAATTATCTATTTGGTTCATATAATTTTAAAATTATAAATTTAGAATTAAAGTTTTTCAACCTTTTGAAATTGATAGATCTACTCAACAAACATTATTTGAATTTTGGTTTTTGATTTTTAAAAATTAAACCTATAAATATCTCTTTCACTTCTAAATTTCATGTTTTTTATCTACATTTTACTAATAGTTTAAAAAATTAAGTCATATTTTGGAAACTAGAAAAATTAGACCCCATTTGGTAATTATTTGATTTTTTTTTTTTAAAAAAAGTAAGCCTATAAACATTACTTACGTTCCTAAATTTCTTTTTTAATTATCTACTTTTTATCAATGGTTTAATAAATAAGCTAAAATTTGAAATTAAAAAAGTAGCTTTTATAAGCTTTTTTATTATTGGAATTTGGCTAAAAATTCAACTATTATACTTTACAAAATGCAAATTATTGTAAGAAATTGGAATGAAATAAGCTTAATTTTCAAAAACTAAAAACCAATATACGAAATAGTTATT
The DNA here is from genome assembly GCF_027475165.1 of Benincasa hispida. Lineage (NCBI taxonomy): Eukaryota > Viridiplantae > Streptophyta > Magnoliopsida > Cucurbitales > Cucurbitaceae > Benincasa > Benincasa hispida. Next base: position 8,845 of record NW_028326826.1, read on the forward strand.
AAACGTGACCTTAGTTTTTAAAAAGTCTTTTTTTTTAAAAAAAAAAAAAAAAGCTAAGAATTCAACTCTTGTACTTAAAAGATGCAAATGATTTTAAGAAAACGAGATAAAATAAACTTAATTTTTAAAAATTAAAAACACAAGACAAAATGGTAACAAAACAAGAATTAAGAGTTCAATTATACACAAAATTAAAATTTATAACTAATAGATGAATTAGTTTTTAAAATTTTGAATTTGTTAAAGACTAATTATGTAACAAACCAAAAAGAAAAAAGATTTTTAGGAAAATATTTATATATATATATATATATATATTATTGTTGATAGACACTGATAGACTTCTATCAGATTATATCTATCAATGCCTTTCATTGATAGTTCTAAAATTTTACTATATCTTATAAATATTTTTAATAGTTTCGCTATTTTAAATAATTTTATTTTATCTCTTCTCTTAATTTAGAAGATTTTCTTTTATCTCATAAGATTTGTTAAATAAAAGGGTAAAAGAATATTTATCTTTCTATTTATTTATAGCTTTTGATGGCAAAGAAAAAAAGAGAATAAATATTGGATTTTTCCTTCCAAGAAAAGGGGAAACAAATAGTAAGTTTTGGTTTCAATTTGGCTATTGAGGCTTTTACTAAAGGAGATTAGGGATTCTAAATTCTTTGTTAAATGGAATTGAAGAATTTTTAATATTTTGTCTAAAAAGTTTTATTGTGGTTCCACCTATTTTTTGTAATCAAATGTTCTTCTAGGGTTCTAAATCGTGATTTAAATTGTTGAAAAGTGTGGGGTGTTTTTCCATAATTTACAACTTTAAATTTCTTGCAATTTAGGGACTGTTTTAACATTTAAATTGGATCTTTTTGCACAAAAAGAAATGTTAACTTTAGTTCTTAGTTTTGTTTTAAAAATGTTGTTTTTGCACTATTTTACTGTAGTTTAAATGATTTTTTGGTTTAAAATTGTCAATTATTTAATTAAATGTTTGTAATCTTGGGAGAAAATTTTCAGAATTATTTTTTCCCTAATTTATGAACGTTTTAAGGGTTTTAAAAAGATTGGAAAATTAAGTGGTAAGTGTGGAGCATTAACCCTACCATTTTTTGTTTGTTTTTAAGGTTTTAAGAGGATTACACCCAGAATTTTCAGTACTGTTTTTTTGGGTTCGAAAGTTCTATTTTTCAAAACTCATTATGCAAAAAAATTATTTAAAGTAGTAAGAATACTGAGTAGATAAGGCTGGTTATCTTAGGATTAGTTTTAATCTCATTAAAACATGATTTAGCTTCTAATTAGTAATTTTTTAGATATGTTTAGGCTTTTAGAAAGTTGACATTCAAACGTTTGAATTTAGGACTATAGAGTGAGATCGTGGGATTAATAACTAAGGTAATTAGTTTCCACATCCTTTCCAAAATATAAATTTTGATTATTGTGGTTTGAGAAGTTTTGAAATATGTTTGAAAGCACATTTAAATCATTTAAAATTGTTTGCCTGCTTTAAATGATTTTCTTTTAGAAAGTTTGTTTTATGTGATTTGAGATTTAATTGAGAGCACTTTGTATATATCTAGTTGATTTTATAAAATAAAAGTATATGACTATTTTTTATGATTGAAAATGTTTTGACTAATCTTGAATCGGAAGTGTCACTATTTTGGTTTTGGTTGCTTCTGAAAAGTTCGAAAAGTTTTGAATGATTTGATTTGATAAGGTTTACTAATGAAATTGGTATTTAAAACTACCTGTTGTGTTTTAAATGTTTATGACTAATACGGCTGGGGCTATCTGAATATGCCAGTTTTGTGTTTTGGGGATTGTATAGTAATTTGTTGCAGCCAATTTGGAATTGACGGTTTTCTGTTTTGTCTGAGGCTTATTTGTGAGAAGGCACAATTTTGTGATTTGACATTCTTCGGAATAAAGATTCATGTGTGTGTTGCACTCACATGACCCCACACTTAAGTAGTTTATATTCCGATTAGTTGCTAACCAATATTTTTGTTGTTTGTGGTCGGTTGTTAATCAGCAAATTATGTTGTTCTAATAAATTGGTATTCAATGTTTCTGACTGATGTTACCGACGGGTAAACATTTTTGCTGGGCTATACTGATTATACATCTTTCCTGTTCTATATTTGAAAGTTTTGAATGACTGAAAGTTGTTTGATTTGAAAAGTATGGATTGACTGAAAATTCTATTCGATTGAAGGTATTGACCAATTGAAAGTTTGTGTTTAAAAGTATTGAAAGATATATATTTTAGAAATGTATAAAGGTTTTGTTTATTAAGGTTCTGAAAGGTCACTTGAATGTTTATGTTTTGTTTAAATACTATTTGAAAGTACTGCAGGATTTTGATTGAAAAATTGAAAAAAAAATATTGTTTGTTTGAAAGTTTAAACTTCCATATTTCAAAACGTTTTTTTTAAATGTATTGTGAATTTGATGTGGAAGTTGTTTATTGAGTATAATATATATTCAATTACAATATATATTACTGAGTTGTCAACATGAGCGTAGCTCAACTGGCATAGTGCTTGTACTATCGACTTCGAAGTTAGAAGTTTGATTCCCCACCCCATACTTTAATTACAATACCTTCAAAAAAAAAAAAAAAAAGAAGAAGTTAAGTGAGTATATTTTTACTCATCTTTGTTTTGCAAAATGTTTTTAAGATGAAAGTGTAAGTGATAGTTCTGATAGTGAATGAAAAATTAGCGTTCTGGCATAGCACAAGAGACTAACTCATGACTTAGGTGTATAGACTTTTGACTCTTTGATTGTCATAATTGTTCTTAGTTGTTAGTCTTAGTGATTTCTAATTATTTATTGTTCATAAATTGGTTAAGTACTTTAAGTTTAGTTATTGAATTTTGGCTTTTAGTCTCAAGCCATAGTGTTAAATTGTTAATGAGATTCATTCATCTAGTTTTGATTATGTTTTCTGTATTTTTCTTATAATAGTTATATTGGAAAATACGGGTCGTTACAGATTAGATGTAAAATGAAAAATTCAGAAACTTAATTATTAGATACAAAATTGAAAATTTATGTGCAATTTGATCATCAATTGGTTATTTGTTTTTATTTTTAGCTTTTAGTTTTCTAAAAACATGTATGTTTAGTATCTAATTGAATTTTTAATGTTTTCAATGTTAAGAACGTTTAAAAAATGTTTAAGAAATTTAAAAAACGAAAACAAAATCATTTTCAAAAACTGTTTTAAAATGTTAAGAAATTTTTAAAAGAGAAAGAGGAGAGAGGGGGAGAATAGGCAGGTGTGAAAGAGAGACAGAGAAATATAGTATATGCATGAAAATGAAAAAAAAAAAAAATAGAATTATGGAGACTTCTGTTTAGTTTCTCAAATTTAGTTTATAAACATTTTTTTAAATTTAGAAACAACAAATACAAATAATTATCAAACAAATCTATTTATTATTTTTTTTTTTATAAAATGAAGATGAACAAAAAAAAAAAAAACAGAAATAAGTTATCAACCAACCTATAAATTTATGAATACTATTTTATCTATAGCTTTTATCTAAACCAAATATAGTTTGCACCGATGTTTTAAAAAGAAAGTAAAAATTTGAGAACTGAAATAGTATTTTTCTTATTTTTATTTTTAAAATTTGACTAATATATGAAGTATTTATTTAAAACGAAAAAGTCCAAACAATAAAATTAAATTTAGAAGAGTGAAAACATAAGTTTAATAAATACAAAAGAACAAAATCATTACCAAATCCAAAATAGATCCTAAAATTAAAGTGAATTTCAAGTTTTAGAAAAAGAAAAAAAAAAATTTTAGTCTACGAATTTTTAAAAATAGGTACAATTGGTCTCTAAAGTTTTAATTTAGCCAATTTAGTCCATCTCTTTTTAAAAATAGATTTAAAAGGTCTGAATGGTTATTTTCTATCGAATTATCTATTTATTATTGCTATTTTAAATACTGAAAATATTATAAATTTGCTCCACCCATCTCAATGGACCTTTTTAATTCCACTGTGTCTTCTTAATCTAGCTCAAAATGTTTTGTTAACTTCATGTTTCCCTTTAAAATTTTCAACTTTCATCACCATTTGCTAATGGGTTGTTTCCTCTTATTTATTTTTTTTACTAAAGCTGTTGACATTCAGGAGTAGAACGGTTGCCAAATACCTCTAATTTTCAATTTAATTCTGATCATCTTGGAGATAATGTTTCCACTTTTTCCATGTTATGAAATTCAGACACTGTAAGCTTAATCACAATGTTAGAGACAACGAACCTCTGTATATCTCCATAATGCTACGATATTGTTCATATCACATGAAAACCATTCAAAAGGAGCTTTGCTTTTGGAACCACCTCAAAAGGCCTCATATCATAGGAGATAAGGATCATCCCTTTATTAATCGATGTAAGACTTTGACTGTATTTCTACCTAACACACGACATCTCCATTTCAAATAAATCTATTCATACTTGCTAAGTCCTTCAATATTCATGATTAAATTGGTCAAATTGAAATCTTAAGGACTAAATGCACCTGTTTCAAAAAATTGGACGAAAATGATATTTTGTCTTTTAAAAAATATATAAAAATGTTTTTTTTTATACATAATACATAAGAAAAAGTGAAACAAAAAGAATTATGCCATGTATTCATAATTAAATAACCATTGGATAAAACCCTAAGCCCTACAGCACTTTTTCTTAGATCAATCATCTAACTCTTTCCATTCAAACCTTCCTGCAAAGAAAAAGGAATAAAAAAACATAACACAATGATTTTTTTTGAAAAAAAAACACATTATCACATTTAACATTACCAATTAACAAAAAATTGAGCCTCCCAACAAAGACATATTTATTGTAATATCAGTTCCTAGAACGACGAATAATCACCATCCCCAAAAGATGTGTATGTTATGTTGAATAGGGGTTTCAATAAGATGATCGAGAACTCGGCCCCCATGGCATTGCATGGTCCGGGGGAGATGGAGCATTGTATATGCACACCGCCATCGGAGTTGCCGAGCTTGTTGTAGTTGCTGCGACGGGGGACTCATCGGTAGTGTTGATGGGCGGGTTTGCCCCTTCGTCGTCCTCCGCTGTCTCGCTTGGCAGTCGATGGAACACTGGATTTATAAACGTCGCTGCAACCACCACCACGAGACTCGCTGCCGTCACTTTCCCGCCAACTATGCCGCCGAATACCTTGTCAAGAATATGATTTGAAAAGATTAAATTCACCATAACTTATAACAATTTACAGACAGTTCAAATATAGACCATTAAACCTATATATTAACATATATAAACTTTATGTAAAAAAATTTTTAAATATGACTAAATTAATAGTCAATCAATGATAAACCTAACACTGATGACTAAATATAACGACGATAATAGTTTAAACAACGATAAATCATCAATGGTAAGAGTCTATCAACGATAAGAGTCAATCGCTGATAAATCTATAATTTATAATTTTTTTTAAATGATGTTATACGCTTTGGTTATTATTCCTAAAAATATTACCAATGTAATTACCCACGATTATTTCTCAAAAAAATTTGTTTCATAACACCAGTATTATTTTTGGCGGTTTATTTTCAACTTTGATAAATCGAAATTTGCTTGAGAACTTTTCCATTTTTTAGTTTTATAGTTTTAAAATTTAATACTTAGTTTCTTCTCAAATTTTAAGTTTAAATTTTTGTCAACTTTTAAACTTTTCCCAAGTGTTTAAAAACATAGAAAAATTGGAATTAATAAAAACATCAAATAAAAATAAGTGTTTATAAAGTTAATTTTTAAAAATAAAAAATACTACATTGTAATGCATTGAGACCGATTTTTTTTTTAATAATTTAGTTTTGAATTTTTGTATTTTGAAAAAATTTAAACTTAGAGACAAACTATTTCCACCTCAAAATATTTTTTCATTTATATCTTACATTTGTACCAAGAACTAGAAAACAAGGCAGAATTTGAAAAATGAAAAAAATATCTTTCGAAAACTTGTTTTGTGTTTTAAAATTTGTCCAAAGAATTCAATTGTTATACTTAATAAAGTAATTGATCATGGTAAAGAATGAAGAGGAAATAAACTTTGCCTATTCAAAACAAAAAACAACATAAAATAATTATTAATGATATGTAATTTTTATTTTGAAATTTGTACTTATTTTCACACCAAATCTTTAGAAAATTTTTCTTTTTTTTTTTTTAACAAAAAATAAATTAAATTCCAAATTTAAAAACAAGTTTTTGAAAAACATTTTCCTTTTGTTCAAAACTTAGTTTGGTTATTTATCAAACCTACCGCCTACACATTACAAAAAGTAGACTACACCACAAAGAAACTCTTATACACAATTAATGCTTATAAGTTCAATTTTAAAAAAAAATAAACAATAAAAAAAATAGTCTTCTAAAACAGAACTACATGGTTATCATTCCTAAACCTTAAGAACGTAATGCCAATTATTTTAAATAGACATAAAAAGAAAGTAGTTTTCCCAACTGTATTTTTGTTCCCTTCTTTAAATCTAACTTAAATTTTAAATTTGTTTTTCCCCTTCTTAAGTTTGAAAAGACTAAAACAAATGGGAATGAAATGGAAACCAATTTTTTAAAATCTAATTGGTATAACACATTCAAAAGTCTTTATCTTCAATTAAGAAGTAAATAGTTACTAAACAAAGCTTAAGATTCAAGCAAAGGTACTTGAAAGTGTTGAACTTTGATACTATATTTTAAATTCCTCTTAAAATTATTAACTAGCCTTCAAACAATAAAATTAAAGAAAAAAAAAAAAGATAATTAAATTTAAGATACCAATCGGATTTAAACTCACCTGACCTTGAGCGCCAGCAAGACAAATCCCGAAAGAGGAAGAGGAAGGAAAGAGGTTTAGAGGAAAACGGCGTCGTATTAGCAAGAAAAGAGCCGGAAAGAGAAACAAGGCTGAAAGGCCATGAATGGAGATAAATTAGTAGAATGCGACATAGGGTGTCGTAACGTAACATTAGAAACGGAGCCAGAGCCGCTAAGGACAGTGAGGCCGACATGTCGTTTTCGAGCGAAGTTAAGGAGAGTATCGACGACGTCGTTTCCGGCTGAGATCTCGATCACTACAGGCTTCATGCTTGATTCATTCTCTTTGGTTATAACTATTGGAGGCTTTGGTTTGTTCTTTGATCCAGGTGGCCTTCCACGTGGCTTTTTGATGGATGAGTTGTCGGTTGACGACATTGGGGTTTTGGGTTTTTGTCTGTGGTGGTTGGAGGGATTGTGTCGGAGGAGTAGAGGAGGAGGAGGTCGGAGGTTGGTGGGATAGAGAAATTGCTCCGCCGTAGTCCGCCATGGGAAACCAGCTGAGTCAAGTTCAAGAGAGAAAATAATTGGAAAATGGAAAATTGGGAATTGGTGTTTTTGGGTTTAGAAGGAGAGAAATTTCTTTGAATATAAAATAAGAGGGTTTTTTTTTTTGGTTATGTGGGCCCATTTGGATTTTGGAGAGAAAGGAGTGGGACCCATTTCTAGGGTTTTATTTTACATTTTCTTTACTTTAAATAGGGTTTTAAATTTGGTTGAGTTGTAAATAAGGATGTCAAATTTTTCTACGGGACGGGCTCTGTGGGTCCCACTGGGGGGAATTTCTTGTGAGCTAAATGGGAACGTAGATAGGAAAAAGCATTCCCCGTCCCCATCTCCGTTCCCGAAATAGCTTTTTATATATTTTATTTAGATATAGTTATCTAATGTTATGTAATTATTATTATGTTCAAATTGAATGTTTTAAATTAGATCATTATGTGAATAATTTGATTTATATTTATTTTTGTTTACTAAAAATATTAATTAGTTTTTTTAAGTTTTTTTTTTAAGGCCAAAATTTGAGTAATTTATTTTTAAATTCAAATTGTCAATATAAAAAATTAACCATTTTTTAAAATCTAGGTGAAAATTTATTATTTAATTAAAATTTGATCCATATTACCGATTTAAATTAATTAGTTTTTTTTAAAAAAAGTAACGGGGAAAAATCTGGGAGGGGGTGAGGGGGAACCCGAGTCACATGTGTGAGAATTTCAATAGGGATTGGGGAATGACATTTTTCCGATCCCCCATCGGTCCCGTGGAACATCATTAGTTATACATAATAGCACAACAAACTCAAATTATTAAGAGATAATTTTTTTCTTTTTAGAATTAGTAAAAAGTTCAACAACTCTTTGCCCAATTTTTCGACTACTTAAACTTTACATTTCCTATTCTGTGTTAGGGTATCGGAAAATTGAATTTCGCGATAAATGTTGTGTATGTATTTTTTTATTTTATTTTAAATCATGAAATTTATAGACCAAAAGTTAATTAGTTAAATTTCAGTTAGACAAATTCCGCATTTTTTAAGGAAAAAAATTAACGAATTCAATTCCAGTTCTCTTAAGTTTTATTTTATTATTATTTTTTTTTAATAACCGGTTCCAATTCCAAATTTTCAAGTACATTTGAGTTAGTATTTTAAACTTAAATTTATGAATTTTTTGTAAGAGGATATTTTTTTTGGTTTATATATTTTTTTTTATTTACTATTCTTTGATTTGAGATTTTTTTTTTTTTTTTTTTTAAAAAAGTTCAATAATTTTCCGTAAGAAATAGAATTGTGGATTTCCTGTCCCAATTTCCCCCATTTTTTTTTTTTCAATTCTTAAGGGGAAATTCAAGGTAAAACCTTTCTTTCCAAAAAAAAAATTCAATCTTACAAAAAAATAAAAAAATAAAAAACCGATGGGTTTTTTTTTTTTTTTTTTTCCCTATAAGGTCTAAAATTGAAGTTGGATTTATGAAAAGTTAATAGCAAAAGATAAAATGTAAAACACTTGAATGATGGACAAATTGATATTTTTAACCCTTGTAAACTTTCCATTAAAATCTCATCCCAAGTAAAAAGAGGTTAGAAAAAGTATTAAAAATTATTCATTTATTTTTTTAAAAGAGAGAAAGAGATGTTAGTTTTGTAAGGTGAAAATTTTTATTTTAAAAATAACAATTTCTCTTAAAGTTTTTTTTTGCAAAGGTAATTTCCCTTATAGTTGCTTTGTAAAAAGAGATTGCATTAAATTACTTTGAGGTCACATTTAATAATACATAATTAAAATTGAAGCAATAGTAATGGGTTTACATTCATATATGAATTTTAATGGAACTTAATTGTTGAGGATGGAATGTTTTGGGGGATCCTTGGCTGCCGAGGGGCGCGATTTTGGATTCATACGGGTCTATGGTGGTTCATGATGCAAGGAGTAGTTTGGAAGCGCGTTGTCGGAGTTCTTGGATGGTGAGGGAGGTTGGAGGTGGCCTACAGTGTCTTGGGAGCTGCTTGAGATCTGGGGTTTTATCAAGCAGTGGGGCCTAGGGTGAGGGGAGAGGATTATTGGGTTTGGGTGTCGGATGCTAGTGGTGGTTCTCTATCGCTAGTGCTTAGGAGAGTATACGTCCTCCTCGTCATAGGGTGTCTTATATTCCGCGTCACTCTTCTGTGTTAGTAGTGAGGGACAAGTTGGGTACACGGGATTGGTTGAGGAGTTGGGGTATGTTGTCAGAGGGGGGTGTCTTCTGTGTGGGGGGAGGTGTGGAGTCGCGGGATCATTTATTTTTTGAGTGTGGGTTTGGGAGAGAGATGTGGTCTAGTGTGTTGCGTCAGTTAGGTTCGACGCATCTGGTGGCTGGTTGGGATGTAGAGTTAAGTTGGTTTGCCGAGTGGGGTCAGTAAGGGGGTGCGTAGTAAGTTGTTCTATGTTTTCTGGTGTGCATCCATATACTACATCTGGCAGGAGCGTAATCGTGGCTGCATGGAGGTCGACGAGGTCGGTGTCTGCGATCCGAGGTTGAGCCTGGTTCACCTTATGGTCTCTAGAGTTCGTGCACGTGCTATTTCCTGGTGGGTTGACCTTCTTGGTCTTATCTAGTGTGTGTATGGATGTATTTTTCTTTTGAACTTCACATTATTCTCTGTTTTGTTGTAGTCCCTTGTTTGTGGGGTTTTGGGTACTTTTCTCTGCCTTTCTTCCTGGTGGTTTGCGGGTTTGCGTTTTTGTGTTGGTTTGTTCTGGTCTTATCCCGTTGACTTTGTTTTGGTTTTTTTGCCCTGTTGTTGCTTATGCTTTGTTGCTTTGATGCCTTGATACTTTGATCCCGGACTGTGGGATCCCCTTTATTGTTGTATAATAATACCACCTATTCTAAAAAATTGTAGAGGGAATGAGATTCTTTAATAGGGTTTACAACAAATTGATGCATTCGTAATGAAAAAAAATTCATTGATGTTGTTTACTTCCATATAAAAGCTTAATGAAATATGATTAGCAAAATGTCTTTTTTATATTTCTAATTTTAATAAAATCTGGCAACCAAATAATATATTATAAGAATTGAAACACCATTTATTATTTTATTTACTTATTCAAATTTTTATATTTAAAAAATTAATGTTTAAATTAAATTTAAAGAATGGCTAATTTTAGAAACAGTAATTGTTAGTAGAATCCTTGAGTGCTACACAAAGATCTATATAATGAAGCTTTGGAAGTAGTCATGGTGTGATTTATGGTTGATCTTTATTGAATAGGAGGTGTACTGAGGTAAAGTAGAGTTAGCCTAGATAAGAGTTAGATGGATGGATGACTATTTTAGGGGAAGCTCGGTGGTTCTTTGTTCGAGGAGGATTGTTGAAAATTCGACCAAAATCGAGTTAGCCTAGATAAGAGTTAGATGGATGGATGACTATTTTAGGGGAAGCTCGGTGGTTCTTTGTTCGAGGAGGATTGTTGGAAATTCGACCAAAATCCCACATCCGTTAAATTGAAGAACGGAGATGAGCTCCAAGCCTATAAAAGGAGTTTATGCCATTTTCAAGGCATCCGAGTTAGAGACATTAAGCTTATTGAGCTGACTCTAATTAGATTTCTTTTGTATTCTCTAGTTTGAGAGTGAGATAAAAGGTGTGAGTAATCAAAAGTTTTGAGAGACTGCTATTGTAATTGGGGTCAGGAGAGAAAATTATTCCGTGTGATTGTAGCAATTTTTTACATATAATAGTTTTTTTTTTCTAGTTCGTGGTTTTCCTCCGAGTTGAGAATTTTTCACGTAAATTTTTGTTTTTGTATCCGAAATGAGAGAGTTTTCTCAACAAGTGCATTCAAATTTAAATTTAAATTTAGAAAAACACATGATCATTTTTTTGAAAGAGGAAAAATATATAATCTCCATATAAATAATACTAAAAAAAAACAACAATTTCCCAACAAAATCTATAGTTATTAGTATCCTTAGTTGATATATGGCAAACATAAGAAAAAAGAAAGAAACAAAAAACTCAATAAAAAAAAAAAAACTTTATCGTTATCACACGGACGAATGACTTTAGTGTCGTTTGGTAACCCTTTTATTTTTTTCCTTTTGAAAATTAAACATATGGACACTATTTCTACCACTAAATTTCTTCATTTTTTATCTACTTTCCAGCAATGGTTTAAAAAGCCAAGTTTTGAGAACTAAAAACAGTACTTTCCAAAAAGCTGTTTTTGTTTTTGAAATTTGGCTATGAATTCAACCATTATATTTATGAAAAATGCAAACCATTATAAGAAATGCGGATAAAATAGACTTAATTTTTTTTTTTTTTTTAAAAAAACCAAACTGTCACCAAACGACTTTTGTTTTGCGGATTTGAAAGAAGATTGGTATAATATAAAAATAAGATAAAAATAAATGAAGATATTTGAAAAAAAAAAGTTATATTTGCTATTTTAAAAAAGTTTTACTATATACTTAATTATAAGCTCTAAAAGTACTAACCACCCAATTATCCTTTAAACTTTTATTCACAAGAATGCAAGAGGTGAATTGTTGTACATAAAATATTAACATATAAACTAAATATCATTCACCTAAACCAAATATTAATAACGGGAAAATTTGAAACTCGTGAAATGTTTATTTATTAATCTAAATATATTTTTATGATTTTTTTATATTTATAATGTATTTAGAAACATTCATCAATATTAATATTTTATTGATATTTCTATCATTGAGACCTCAATATTTTTGTTAACATTAACATTTGAAACTTTGCTTTTAATCTATAATAATGAAAATAATTGAAGAAGTAGATTTGTTTTTTTTTAATAGATTAGGTACATATTTGGTATATATAGTTTGAATATAGTATCTATTCCAGTTTTGTGGTTTGAAAAGTTTCGATTTAGTTTCTATAGAGTCAGTTTTAATTTGATTTTTATGGTTTAGTCAAATCTCATAAATGATTTCTTTTGTTACCATATTAACCATTTTTTTTCCTTTTTCGATATTATTTATTTGTTTTCATGTGCTAGTTAACCGTATTAGCGTTTAGGAGAAAAAAACAAAAGAGAATAATAAATGGGTTTTCAATTAAGTGGAATACAATTGGTACGGTTTAACTAACATATAACATTGAATTGAAGTTTTTCTTTTTTCTTTTCTAAGTATAAACTTTAGAATTATAGAAGCAAAATTAAAACCAAACAAAATTCATAGAACCCAAATTGAAAAATTTTAAAATATAGAGAGATCAAATCGAAACTGTGTTCAAACGTTTTGACATAATTGTAGTTTGTTTAGGCTTAATTAATTTAATTAATTTCAAATTTAGCCTTTATAGTTAAAAAAAAAAAAAAAATCAACTTAATTTCCATGATTTTTTGGGTCAAAATTTACAGAAGATCTTTGTTGTTAACATATATATATATTTGATTGAATTGTGATATTTAATATTAATTAACCCATATAAGCATATAACTCAACTATTAGTTGTAACAAATATTCAGTTATTTAAGCCCATTTTGTAACCCTTTTGTTTTTTTAAAATTAAACCTATATCATCACTATAAGAAATCACCCATTTTCCAACACTTCAAATTTTGGGAGATCTATGTCGTTGAGAGTTTGGTCGGGATATGTACGTTGGGAGTTAAACACATACCGTCGGGAGTTTAATTTCAGAAATTCAAATATGAACTTGAGCTGTTAGGAGATACAGAATACGTTTTTCGTCGGGAGATTGTCATTTATTTTTATTTATTTTTTTAATTTGATATGAATAACCTATACAACATTATTAAGCAACTAAAAAATATTCACATAAAAAATAAAAACAAACAAACAAAGTGCATAGTATTCTTTTTTTAAAATAGACAAAAGTTGGAAAAATACATAAAAGAAACAAACAAACAAAAGAAATGTCTTCACAAATGTCTCCAACACGACCTCTCCAACACATATCTCAAACACAACATCTCCAACAAGATTTCTGACCTTATCTCCAAACAACATCCTACAAGAAAACAAAAAAAAAAAAAAAAAACCATAATTTTTAGTTCCTACAAATTTTAGAAAACAAATAAAATCCTACATCCTACAAAACAAAGAAATGAGTAACAATCTTACAAAACAAAGAAAATCAACACACTTCCAACATTACATGTTCTCAACCTGAAACCCACACAACCACACAAAGACCACAAGTTACACTCCAAAAGAATAACTTATCTTAACCCATCCCAAACAACATTTAAAATTCATAAAGTTCCACACAACCCATCCCAAACTCATTCCACACATCCCACACAACATTCAAAATTCATAAACTTCCACAAACAAATAAAAAAACTCAAAGTTGAACTCCAAAACAAGTATAACCAATCTCAACCCAATCCTCCACAATTTTCAAAATTCATAAACTTCCACAAACAAACAAAAAATTTCAAGTTGAACTCCAAAACAAATATAACCAATCCAAAAAAGACCCAATTACTACTATGTGTTGTTGTTCATCCACATATTAGTGCTTCCACAAGTATATTTTAGATAAAGTAATATTAAGGTAAATATTTTATGCTTTTGACAACTACCTTGTCATAATTTGTCATACTTGTCAAACCTAAGCACACCTCAATTGAAATCTTTTCACATGTATATTTTTAAACGGAAAAATTCTAGTACCATTTATCATTCGTTTATTTCGTGAACTCCACATAATTCTTAAATTCTAATATTGTCACAAGTAATAAATGGACATATTTCCCATTCTACCGTACAACTAGAAAATTTTCAGTTTTACATTAACTATGATGTTTCAATTGGTTTGAAATTTGAATTGCTTATTGTAAGTTTCAATTTCAAATAAGATAATATCTTATTATTGAAATATGTTTGAATTCACTCGACGAGTATGACATAGTAATACATATTTTACAAAGCATCTAATCTCTAACTTTATTGTTTCACATCACATTAACACTTAATTGAAAAACTTTCCAACATTAATCTGTTGTTTTCAACAAAGCATATACGGCAGAATATAAATTCAACGGAATTAATGAACTGGATCCTCCTAAAATTAGAGTTAGATAAGAGCAGTGGGTTGGTTGATCCTCCTAAAATAAATCAAGCATTTTAGGTCTAATAAAAATAAAGGAGAAAAGCTTACCAGGCGAAGGACGAATGTATGACGGTCAACAGATGACGACGAACGAATGGCTTAACGACGGACGAATGGTCGACTTATCGAGGGAAGATGATGAACGGATGAACGATGGAAGACGCGGATGAACGGCGACATTGCTCTCCCTCTCTCGCTTGGTTGGGTCACCCTAGGGTTAAAGAAGGCAAATTTGATCTGCCTTATTCAATTTGGGGTTTTATAACCCATCTCCTGACGGTTATCATGAGCCATCGGGAGATCCTTCGAGAGTTCCTATAAAATAATTCGTTGGGAGTTTGGTCATGCTGGCTTCCATATCTCAAACTCTCGATGCATATTGTCGATCCAATCGGGAGTTTGGACATATCTCCCGATGACTTATATATGACTCCCGACGCTGCCCTTACATAGTCGGGCGAGACCCTCTCTCCAGACGATGTATCTCCCGACGATTGTTTTAGGCATCGGGAGAACCTCTTTTTCTTGTAGTGCATCTACATTTCATACTATGATTTGCATTTCTGTTAAGTAGAATGATTGAATTCTTAACCAAATTCTAAAAACAAAAACAACTTTTTGAAAGCTACTTGTTTTAGTTCTCAAAATTTGGCTTTGTTTTTTTAAACCATTGGTGAAAATAGATAACAAAGGAAAAAATGTGGAGGTGGAAGTATTGTCCATAGGCTTAATTTAAAAAAAAAATAAAAAAAAATAAAAAAAATGATTACCAAACGAGGCCTTAGTTTTTATTATTCATATTATTTTTCTATTTTATAAATAATTTTTTAGGAAGTTATTGAGAATAAGTCATTTTCTCTTCTCCATTTACATCAATCTAATATCAAATGTTGTAAAATTTGTATTATTGACATCGAAGTTAGAGATTCGACTCTCTCACTCTGCCTATTGTAAAAAGAGAAAAAAAAAGTAGAAAAAGTGTTATTTAAACTACTAGAAAAACACATTTATTGACGTTTGTAATTTTAACTACTGAACATTTTTACGAAAATAAATGTCAAGTAGTAGGTAATTTTAAAGAAAAACTTTACAAGAAAAAAAGATAAAAAAAGGCCAAATTTGGGGGATTTTTTGGATTTTACTTCACGCTAACACAATACTTGTTGGAATAAATGGTATGTATCTTTTCATGTAGGGTTACATCTTTTCAATTCCATAAGTTGTATTCTTTGATAAATGATTGTCTCCTTTCATAAATAACCAAATTGAAGAAAGGACACGACTATTCGAATGGCCACGAATTAGTCTATATATATGTCATTTCTTCAATTTGTTTTCTCAACTTTTTCCATAAGAATTTTTTCTCTCATAAAACTATCCTCACTTTTTATAAATTTGTGCAAGTTCGGTATATCCACAAAGTTTAGTTCGTTGATCTTGTGGACAGGGTACTACCCATAAGAAAGGTGATCTATTCTATCTTGAGAGACAATTACTCTCTAAACTCAGATACTAGGGTGAGTAAATTTATCTTAAAGAGACAACGTGAATTCGTTGGGCTCAGATCTTTAATGTATATATTTGGTTTTAGTTTCATGTGCTTTGTATATCACAATTGACTTTGTAAGGTCAAAAGATTGTGGATCCGCTTGTAAAAGGCCTAACTAGAGAGTTGGTTGAAAGTTCATCAAGGAGAATGAGATTAAAGCCTTTAATTTTAAAATGTTAATCAGAGAGGCAACCCAACCTAGTTAACTGGAGATCAAGATCTAGGTTCAATGGGCAAACCGACATCTGAATAACTTAGTGCGCACTACGTTGAATTTTCTCTTACCCATTCTAAGGATGATGAGACAGTGCAAGTGTGGTTTTCGGGTAAGCATTGTGCTTTTAGTGATTTCAATAAGTTGTTGAATAATTATTTATGAAAAGAGCATATACGATATTCTTTATAGGAATCACCTATGTGAGTGTGAAGGGGCCACTTCTATGAGAATTTTAAGGTAAATTCTCTAAAACACTCATGAGACTAGACGGTGTTCAAGGCCAAAATGAACACAATGATGAAAACAAACTTTGTTATAATGAGAAACTGTGCGACTTCAATTGTCTTAGCTTACTCTAGAATGTCTGACAATTCAAGGCATCAAGTCCACTGATTAGCTAAGTAAACTCGATTGGTGTTCATTAGGGAAAGTTCAAAGTGTTTACTACTTATCTCGATGCAGGTTCTTCCTTGGGAAATACCGAACATTTTCCTGTACCTTCTATCTTAATTTGTCAACTTACCATTTATGGGGGGATTGTTGGAATAAATGGTATGTATCTCTTCATATAGGGTTATATCTTTTCAACTCCATAAGTTGTATTCTTTGCTAAATGGTTGTCTCCTTTCATAAATAACCAAATTGAAGGAAGGACACGACTATTCGAATGATCACAAATTAGTATATAAATATTTCATTTCTTCAATTTATTTTCTTAACTTAACTTTTTCCATAAGCCTTTGTTCTCTCATAAAAATTTCCTCCCTTTTTATAAATTTACGCAAGTTCAGTATATCCACAAAGTTTAGTTCGTTGATCTTGTGGACGAGGTGCTACATCCATAAGAAAAGTGATATGTTCTATCTTGAGAGGCAATTACACTCTAAACTCAGGAACTAGGGTGAGTAAATTTATCTTAAGGAGACAACATGAATCTGTTGGGTTCAGATCTTTAATGTATATGTTTGGTTTTAGTTTCATGCACTTTTGCCTTCATAATAATCCTAAAGACAAATTTAGTACATCTAGGTCTCATGTCTGATAAAATTCATTCATCGTGCATCTACAATTCTTGTTGAATCTATTTTAAAACTAAAACCTTTGTCTTCATGAAACTCCAAATTTGTGCAATTTGTTGAATATTTGTGATTTCTTTGGGTGCAATTTTCTTTTTTCTGACATTTGCAGTATGAGATTTTTTGGTTTTCAAATATTTTATTTCGCTTCTTAATGGATTCTGTTGTGTATTCAAAATTTCAGATTGATTTTGAATTTATATTTTAATTTCAAAATTTTGATTCTTGGTTCTGTAATTTTACTTTTCATCACATCAAAAAAGTAATTTGAAGAAGAATTTTGTGAATTTTTCCCATCTTATAACATTCACTCAAATAATTTCTATTATATATACACATTCTTTGTTGATTTTGTTTTATACACAATTTTTGGTGGTCTATTTTAGAAGAAACAATCCTCCTTATATAATTTTTTCATAGATTGAAAATATATCTTTGTCATTCATATAATTTTGGTACATATGCCTTACATATTATGTTTTAAAAATTAATTTTTTTCATATATTTTTTTATATATGTTATTTTAGATATCTCTAATAGATATATATTGATTCTATTACACAATTGTTTTATGGTTTGAAAAGATATTGAAATTGTTGGAACTATAAATATACACGATTATGGTGTAGTTTCATCAACCTTTTAGTACCTATAACCATTTTGTTATGAATGCCTTATTTAATGGTTATGTTGTATTTAAATGGCCGGTAAAGAAATAAATTTTATTGGATATAAGCACTTTATTATGTGAATTTTGTTGCGTGTAAAACATAATTGATAAAGGATAATATGTATATCAGTTATATGTATGGCCAAAGTGTTGCATTGTTCATGTAATATTTTTTTTAATTGGCGTATTGCAGTCCATTGTTACTATTATGCATAACAAATATCAAGCATTAGGATTTTACGTTGTTTTATGTTTCAAGAATAATTAATAATGTCTCAACTTTATTTGTTGCCTTATTTGATTTGAACTTGTGAGAACTTGTTTGGTAAAGTTATTTACTTTGTTTCACAAATATTTGGTGATTGGTTTCACATAAATGTCGTTAATGATACGAAATTGTTGTACCATTGGTGGAAATCATAGAAGAAAAATTATGAGAAATTTGATTTCAAATGATGACAACGGGATATTCCAATCTCCCTTGCAACTTGGAATATGGCAATTTTTTCCAAAAAATAAATGCTATTATAATGTTGAAGGAGAAGCCGGTTACTTACACTTGAGGCATAGAAAGATATACAAAATATTTATGTAAGAGCCACATTTTGAGTGGACTAGATAACACACTATATAATGTGTGTAGTGGTGGATTTGAAAAAGAAAACTATGGGAATCATTGGAGAAAAACAATATATACAAGACATAAGATGTCATAGCAATGAAATTTATAGTAAAAAATTTTCTGATATATAAAATGATTGATTCCAAAATCGGGATAAGACACATTTTGTGAATGTGTCTCTCCATAGTTGAAGGTTAATTAATATTTTATATGGAATTCCATAGATGAAAATATTAAGTAATTTCCTTCTACAATTATGAAAAATAAAAAAAAAAAAAAAAATAAAAAAAAAAAAAAAATAAAAAAAAAAAAAAAAAAAAAAAAAATAAAAAAAAAAAAAAAAACAAACACACAACACAAAAAAAAAAAAAAAAAAAAAAAAAAAAAAAAAAAAAAAAAAAACAAAAAAAAAAAAAAATAAAAAATAAAAAAAAAAAAAAAAAAAAAAAAAACAAAAAAAGGTTGAAACCTTCTTAAAGTCTTATGTTATTGTGGGATATTTGGGAAAAGTGATTATTCCCCGTTATAATCCAAGTTTTAGAATATTGGATACAATTTAAAAAGAGGTTAGAATATGTTTGAGTGGGCTACAAAATGTTTGTATAGTATTCCTAAAGTCAACCGATACCCTTTTAGTATATAATAATAAGTCTTGACATTTATGATGAAGACTTAATGCAATTAGACTACTACTTTCTAGTGGAATTATCACAATTGACTTTGTAAGGTCAAAAGATAATATTGCGGATTTGCTTGTAAAAGGCCTAACTAGAGAGTTGGTTGAAAGTTCATCAAGGAGAATGAGATTAAAGCCTTTAATTTTAAAAAGTTAACCAGATAGGCAACCCGACCTAGTTGACTGGCGATCCCAAGATCTAGATTCAACGGGCAAACCAATCTCTGGATAACTTAGTGAACATTGTGTTGAATTTTCTCTTATCCATTCTAAGGATGATGAGACAGTGCAAGTGTGGTTTTAGGGTAAGCATTGTGCTTTTAATGATTTCTATAAGTTGTTGAATAATTATTTATGAAAAGAGCATATACAATACTCTTTATAGGAATCACTTATGTGAGTGTGAAGGAGCCACTTTTATAAGAATTTTAAGGTGAATTCTCTAAAACACTAATGAGACTAGGTGATATTTAAGACCAAAATTAACATGATGATGAGAACAAACTTTGTTATAGTGAGAAACTGTGTGACTTCAATTGTCTAAGCTTACTCTAGAATAGTTGACAGTTCAAGGCATCAAGTCCACTAATTAGCCAAGTAAACTTGATTGGTGTTCACTAGAGAAAGTTCAAAGTGTTTACTACTTATCTTGATGCAGGTTCTTTGTTGGGAAACATTTTCTTGTACCTTCTATCTTAATTTGTCAACTTACCATTTATTAGGGGGAGGAGGGGATTGTTGGAATAAATGATATGTAACTCTTCATGTAGGGTTACATCTTTTCAATTCCATAAGTTGTATTCTTTGATAAATGGTTGCCTCCTTCCATAAATAACCAAATTGAAGAAAGGACACGATTATTCGAATGGCCATGAATTAGTCTATAAATATGTCATTTCTTCAATTTGTTTTCTTAACTTTTTCTATAAGCATTTTTCTCTTATAAAACTTTCCTCCCTTTTTATTAATCCGTGCAAGTTTGGTATACCCACAAAGTTTAGTTCATTGATTTTGTGGACGAGGTGCTACATCCATAAGAAAGGTGATCTGTTCTATCCTGGGAGGCAATTACTCTCTACTCAGGCACTAGGGTGAGTACATTTATCTTAAGGAGACAACGTGAATTTATTGTGCTCAAATCGTTAATGTATATGTTTGGTTTTAGTTTCATGTGCTTTTGCCTTCATAACAATACTTGATATTTTAAAAATGTCAAGTTTAATCTATGTTTTCTTGTCATGTTTTGAGTGTCAAGAATTAATTAATAATGAGGTGTTTACTGTACTTAGTTTTTTTTATTAGTTATATTCTTTGAAGGGATTGAACCTCATAGCGAAAGCGAGTAATATTTTTTTTTTTGCTTTCGATTTTCGTTTTAAAAAATTCAATACACAAAAAAAAAAATATATAGAATATTCAAAATGATGTATATTTAAGCTAAGCATCTAAATCAAATACATAGATGAAGATCTCATACCCTTGAACTATTTTTCAATATTTTCCAGATCTTTAAGAGTTTCACCAACTCTTTCTTCTCGTGTTGATCTCCCAAACGAGCAGTGACGCTGTCATCAGATCTTCCCTACTATTCTCTTGGCAAGAGACTGATTAGAGAAAACCCCCTCTTGAAAGTCAAGAAATTTTATTTTTGGGAGAGAATTCATAGAGAATTCCTTTCTTTGTGATCAAGGTTGAGAGAGATCAGAAAGGGAAGAGTTCAGGAATCTCATCCATCCCTCTGCACAAATAACCACACCCTAAAGTATTGTGAAGTGGGATCTGTAACCATCCATTTCACTTTTTCTTTTTATTTAATTAAATCAAACTATTAATTAAATTAAATTAATTAATCAAATAATTAAATAATTAAATAATTAAATAATTTACTAAATTAAATATCTTATATTTAACTAAATATATTTGAATCTTATTCAAATATTTATTTCTCACATAAACTATAGTTTTAATATGAATCTAATTCATATTCTTTAAATATTTGAATCTTATTCAAATACATTGAACCTCCCTTTTATTATATAGTTTAATTTCGAATCTCATTCAAAATTAACTTTATATTATAATATATCTATACACATTATATTAATTGTATCATATACAAGTAATATTATTCCCTTACTTAATCCAAACAATTCAAATTCTTTTAAAACTTAATGGCCTTTGTTTACCTGTTATTAGCTGGCATGGGGACCTAATGGATCTACAGATTAGAAGCTCCAATAATTCGAGGTTAGTTAATTAAACTTTTTAATTAAATTAACCAACATTCATTATTTATGGGCCACTCTACTAATGACCCACAACTGCACTCTTTGTACTGTAGAATATTTTTACGTCTATGGATTTAACAATTACAGTAGGTCCATTCACGGATAGTTAGTAATTACAACTGGGTCAAATTACCGTTTACCCTTATAATTACCTCTTACTCCTTATGTACCCTTGATCCCTTCAATGAATAATATATGTATGGTCCTACGATAAACCAAGTTCCTCTCGGGCGAATGAGAGGACGGCTACCCTTTGTTCAAGACTCGGAATCAACACTCAAGAGAACAACTCCTCTACATACCCTAAAGGTAGGAAGGAGTGAATTTCATCTTGTGTCGCTATGTTCCTAGTTCTCTACTCGGAAAATCCCCTAAATGGTAGGCTTATTGAGTCAACGACTTGGGCCACTCTCACCCATACAAATTAAAGGATTGCCCTCATATATAAAAG
Source organism: Benincasa hispida (assembly GCF_027475165.1). Lineage (NCBI taxonomy): Eukaryota > Viridiplantae > Streptophyta > Magnoliopsida > Cucurbitales > Cucurbitaceae > Benincasa > Benincasa hispida. The sequence continues at coordinate 30,894 of NW_028326826.1, forward strand.
TCTATAACTCACTTAGGATTGAGATCAAGTTATATGATTATCCTATGAAATATTAATGTCTTCAGTCAACGGTCTTACAAAGTGAGATTAAATATTTCGTGGTCCAATCTTATACAAACTCTTTGTATAGGATATCTCTACTTGTATGCCTCCATATGAATGATTTGAATCACATTGTTTGTAATACTTTGCAACAATGGTAACATTTAGAGAGTGGACTATATCCATAGTGTTAACAGGATAAGACACCTAATCTTATTAATATACTATAGACCATTTAGGTTATTACTTGAACATGATTCACTTTTATGTCCACTATATACTGTTCAAGTCTCATAAAATAATATTGGATTTTTTCGTAACGGATAACTCTAATTAATGCATATTTAAATTAATCAACTATTATTGCAGATAACTTATTAACTATGGGGCTTTAGAGGATACATCGTTGAAAGGAAACATGAACACTCGTGCGGAAGAGGATCGTGTCCAAATTTTATCTTTTTAGAAAAATGAAATTTAAAGGACGAAAAACATATACATTTAATTCACAGCAAGCTACAAGAACAAAAAGAGGAAATTAAGATTAGAATAAACATACCCTTGAAGTCACAAATTCTTCTCAAATTCCTCTTCTTGATCACGAACACTTCACACTCCCTTTGAACACGTCAAATCCAACAATGCCAAAAAACTAAGGTTGGACACAACCACCTGATTACCTTGGTATTCTCTTTAGGGTGAGAATCCACAAGAGTTGTGGGCTTTGTGATAATTTTGGAAGAGGGAGAGTTTGAGAGGAAATTTACAGAAAACTTATGTATTGGGAGTGGAATGATTGTACTGTGTAAAAAAAAAGAAGAAAGAGAGAATCCCTCAATTAACTCCCACTCCCACGATTAACATTGAGAGAAATAAGGGGATGGAGTTATGCATAACCCCCTCCCTGAATTAAATTCAAAACCTAAAAAATAAAAAACTATTTTTTTAAAATTTGATTTAATCTATATTTGTATAATAACTAATTTAATATATATAACATATATTAAACTATATGTTATATCTCATATAACATATAATCTATAGTTTATATTATCTCATATGTAATATAACCTATAGTTTAATATTCTCTCAATTAACATATAGTATTTAATATGAATCAAACTCAAATTAAAATTAACCTATAGTATTTATATGAATCATATTCATATAAATAATATTCAAATCATATTAAAATATTTATTTTCTCTAAAAAAAAACTATATATTATAATGTATCAAATATATTATATTAATTATATCGTTAATCTGAACAATTTAAATTAATCCAAAATTAATTTAATTCTCAATAATCCCAGTTGAGCTACCAAGGGGACCTTATGGACCTATAGATTGAAGCTCCAATGGTACTTGGTCAATTAATTAAACTCTTTAATTAAATTAACCAACTTCCATTGACTGCTGGTCACTCTACTAAAGACTGATAGTTGTACTCTTCGTACTACAAATATATTTTTGTGTCCATTGAATATAACCAATCAACGTGCATCGACTCTTCACAAATTGCTCGTAAGTATAACTGGGCGAAAATTACCGTTTTTCTCTTTTAGTTACATTTAACTCCTTAAGTACCATGGATCCATCTAATGAACAATAAGTCATAGTTCGACTATGACCAAACCCTTCTCGAGCTAGGAGAGGGTGTGGTGTCACATTGTTCAAGCCCAGAATCGGCCTTTAAGCGAGCAATTTCTCTACTTACTCTAACTATAGAGAATGAGTGAATTCCTTTTCATGAAACTACGTTCCCAACTCTCCAATCATTCAAATCCATAAAATGGGAGGCATATTGAGTCCGCGATACAGGCCATTTTCACCTATGCAATTCAAAGGCATGAGTTCACAACTCACTGAGGATTCAGGTTAAATGACTTATAGTCATCCTGGTAAAATGTAAGTCTCTTCTATCTGAAGGATCTCATACTGAGAATTCCATGAGTGGGCTTAGATCGCTCCGATTTCACAGTGACTGAAACATAAACGATATACATTCCATACAAATAGTTATGCATATTAAACTCATAATCGGCATGCTCAGAATACAATAAAACATAAGGAAAGAGTTCATACCAGATGAAGATACTCTTCGAACGACTGAACCCAAAGCAGCGGAAAACCTCCTACCGATCTACCAGAACCCGGCGAGTCTGTCGACTGCAACAGCACAATCAGAACGTACACAAACAATATGCGGGGATGACACCACCACAAGAGAAACCGGGTATCTTCGGTGTAAAAAACCCAAAGAGTGGGCTCTGGTGAGTTTGGTAGAGAACGGAGGAGAAGACGTCGTGTAGAAGATAAGCAAGTGGGAGATGAACTCTGCTATCGTATAGCTAAAATGCTTATCGTATAGTAGAGCTACACGATCGTTTAGGAAAGATGTATACAATCGTTTAGAGAACGCGTGAACTAGACGATCGTTTAGACGAATGGGCTTCTATCGTATAGGCTCTCATGATCGCTCTTTCACGGATTCTTTTTGAGCACGGATGATACGAATGCACGATTGAATAATAAAATGAAAACTTGTTGAATATAAAAAATAATGATGATGATATGTTATATCTCTTATGCACTACTGATGAATGATGATTCAAGTTCTTGTCCCTGGCAACGGCGCCAAAGAACTTGTTGAATATAAAAAATAATGATGATGATATGTTATATCTCTTATGCACTACTGATGAATGATGATTCAAGTTTGTCCCCGGCAACGACACCAAAAACTTGTAATATTGAATTTGTATTTAATCTTTATCTTATGCGTTACTTATGAATGAATATGAATATGATGATGCTCTATGCACTCAAGTGCTTTGCGATAAAGATATTGTTACGATACTACGATCTATGTGTATGCATTGATGGTAATATGCTTCGTAGTATGCGATGATGTAGTGCATGTCACAAGTTTTCTTACGCTGAAACCAAGTATAATCCAACACAAGTTTCTCAGAATGACATGAGGTCGAACACGGGGATTGTTGTTGTTTAGATGCGATACTAGTGTTGTAAATGCGACAGGTTTATCATAAAGAATAAAGAATTTGGTTTGTGCAAAAATGTAAATTGCGATGAAACGTAAATTGCGTAAGTAAATTGTGATGATAAAATAAATGACTAAACTACTAATGATACAGAGTGAGGACTGGCTGTGAAGTTGTACAAGAATCTAATGAATGCGATGGCAAGTCTTGTGAATGGATCAGAAAAAGAATGAGTAGAGGGAAAGGACATTGCAAGTTCATCAATCCCGTTAAGGACGCAACTGAGGTTTCGCTTTCCTTTGGCTTACACCTTTTAGTGATCGGCCGCATTCCCATATGTAGTGAATGCAAGGTTGTTTCCATCTTTGGAAATACTTCTCGCTTTAGTTAACGCATTCTTCCAAGCTTCTCTTGATAGACAGAATGACATCTTCACTTCTGCTCTCACAGGTGAAGATGCCGTTGAGCATGCTAGCTAAACTCACTCGATTACCTTAACAAGGATTAACTCACTCGCTTAATTCTTCCCCTTTACCCAGGGGATTAAGGACACAAGATAGAGAAAATGGATGATAAATGTAGGGAAAGGAACAGAAAGATGATAATGATGACGATAATGATATTTAAATCTAAAGATCAGCGTTTGATACATGATTTGTGAATGAAAGATTAAGGAAAGACGAACACAGTAGATGAATGAAAGAATATAAACAAATACGGAAAGAGTGTCAATGTCTTGACACAGATTCGGATCGAAGACGTTGTGCTTGCCGACGTATGGATGAGATGGAGTGGAAAGCTTCCCTTTTAGGCTTGCTTTCCCAGTAGAGTGACCTCTTGCACAGAGCTTCTGCTTCAGGAATGGGAAGAATTTCTTGCTCAGAGACTCACCTTTCAGCCTTGTCTCGTCTTTCTCCCGGATTTTCTCTGTAAAGTCTTTTCAGACCAGCCTCCTTTACAATGAATTCAAGGAAGCTATTTATAGACCTTGACTCTCTATGTTGGTGGTCTCGCTGTGTAATTCTGATAATTCCTGCCATGGCGTAATGGAAAGGTTCTCTCTGCTCCATGATCAATCTGTCAGAATTGTACAACAGAAAGCTGTACACATCAGAATCGCCCGCGAATGCGTTGCTCTTCACATCTTTGATTGATCGCTGCATGCAGTGTAGTTGTTTTGATGACCGCATGCGGTGGAAATGCGTTGACCGCTTGAATCCATGATCGATCATCGCATGCGATGCAATTGCATTGATCATTTTTCGTTCTAGATCGATTAGCGCATGCTGTGTAGATGCGTTGTACATTTTGTCCTTGAGCAATTAATGCATGCGGTGACCTACTTTCTGCAAAACAAAGACTTGGACATTCCATTTTGCCATTGCAACGAGGTTAGTGGGTGTGTTTGCGACACTTTATAATTTTTGCATTTCTAAGCCAATTCTTATACTATCGACGCAACTTTTCCTTCTTTTTGCTGCATAATCTAAATAAAACAACATAAATAACTTGTATTTCTACAAGTTATCACACCACCAAATTTAGATATATGCTTGTCCTCAAGCATATCTTCAACTAAGGCAATTCCGCTCAATTCCCATCCTAACTTTTTGTCGATCGGCTACTCCAAATGCTCCACCTCTATAAAATTACTCAACACTGCAAGTTCCTTCTATCCTTGAACATTTCATCGCATACTCTACTTTATTCTTATCTACAACAAACCTCTACCCAAAGTTCCCTTCTAGTTTTGAGAAGATGTTTACCTCTTCTTGCAAAAACAACGAAGTGCGTCTTTATGCGGTGGCCTGGTTTGCATCATCTTATTAGAGAATGTTGATCATGGTTACACCCTTCGTTTTGGCTTGCTCCCACAGGTGTCATGCAAGCATCCAACTTCGGTTGTATACCAATCTCAACTTCAACTCTTGATCCTTAACCAAGTTTTACTTTTACCGGTCAGAGGAGTTGTCTCTTTTATCCTTATTTTCTCTCCTTTTTTTTCATATTGCGTCGATCCTGGAAACCTACCTTCGTTTTGACTTGCTCCCATGGGTGTCATGTGAACATCCAACTATGAGCAGGTTCCTTTCACGACTTAACTCTTATCAGGATGGGATTTTTGGGATTTTCCCTTGCGCTGACAGCAGAGTTTTTATGTTTTTTTTAATTATTTTTTTGATAATAATGAACGCATTTTCCTGATATGACCGCATCCACTTGATCGCATCTGCTTAGACCTTTTCCACCCCCAAATTTAGAGATGCGCAAGGTCCTCATTGCATTGTTTTGGACAGAAGAGACAAAACACTTAATCAAAATCTTGAAAAGAAGGTTTGAGCAGAGTCTTGAAATAGAAAAGGTAAAGTAGAGCTATTGCGATGAATTGTCTAAGTGTTAGTAAGTATACAAAGAATTACAAATATCGCAACACAAAATTTTATCACGTACAAAAGAATTCAAGATATAGCTTCTATATATATATAAAAATAATGAATGAATGGTCGCAAAGAAAAAAATAGCAAATATGCGAAGAAGGTGCCACACCCCCAAATTTAAAGTTGCGACGGGGGATCTTGAGAAGGATGTTGCGAAGGAGCTCGTTGAGGCGCATCTTGAAATTGTAGAAGTTGCTGTAGATGGGGAGGCACCATAGGACCATATAAAAAAGCTGTTAAGAAGTTGAAGTATTCGTGGTTGCACTCTTCCATCTGTCTCTAGTTCAAGCGGATGGAGAAGATATTGCGTTGAATATTAATCATCGCCTGCCGCACCATTGTGTTACTATGTTGCAAATCTGCGTTGCTCTCCTCCAACTCTGTTATTACTTGGCTGAAGAAGTTAAGTTGGTGAGAGAAGAGGGACCGCATTTCTGCTAAGTCAGCAGCAAGGGTTGTGATGGTGGGTTGCGTCTGCGATGTTTCAACAACATTGGTTTGAGGTTGAGCGGAAGGGCCTGCTTCTAAACTGTGTTGGTCGTCAACATACGGCGATGGAGGTGAAAAGTGAGGTGGAGATGGATGGTGAGGGGACATTGTTGGAGATGCGATGTTTGAGTCTGGAGCAAGGAGGAGGTTGGTGAAGTGTTCTGGAAGAGGGGAAATTGGCTCTATTGGAGGGCTAGGCGGGCAAATGATTAAAGGCAAGAGGTCCAAGGGTATTTGGTTTTGCTCTTGCGGTGATTGTTCTTGCACTTTTTTCTTTCCTTTATCATTTATGCACTGCTTCTTTGGCTTGGGTTGTTGCGGCGCATTCAGATCTATGAGGGACCTTTTGGGTGGAAGCTCGGGATAATGTGGGGAATCCTTGAGAAGCATTCTCAGGATCTTCAAATGGATGAGACCGTGGACTTCAGGCATGGGTTCTTCGTCAATGCCTACGCCCACAGAGAGGCACAAGCTCGAAATCCTCCACAGAAAGAAGTATTGTCCTCTCACACGACCAACAAAGCCTCGAATCTGCTTCGCAATCAACTGGCCTACATCAATCAGAATGCCTCGCGCGATACACAATGCGTCCATCACTCGATCCCTTGAAATGGTTTTATCATGCGTTGTTGGGGTGAGTCACCATTTCACCAAGTATACTCAAAGTCGCGCCTCTAGGAGCAGCTTGTTGGAGGCAAGGGTCTTAATGCTTGTTAAAGATACTGACCACTAAGTGCTCGATTGCATTAATACTTTCAGTGCATCCTCCATGTGTACTTCTTCAGGATCATCAATTATCTTGTTACTTGGTGCTTCCGGGAAGTTCTTCAACTTGTATAGTTCATTGATATCCCTTGCACTGAATGGCACTGCCTTCCCTTCTATGATCATCGCATCTTCGGTGTCATAGAGCCGACCATGATAAAAGGCCCTCAATACCGTAGGAATAATGATGGATGGGCATTGGCAGAAAGTTTCCCACCCATGCTCCAACACAACACTCGTAATCAGATCTGGTAGTGGCGTCGACGCAGGGAAGAAATCCATCTCCATCATTATGTCATCATTGTTCTTCTTTGTTGATGGGCGCCTCCTAGTCGACGCAAGCTCGCTGCTCTCAACTTTGGCTTTGCTCTTTTCTTGAATGGACGCAAGGCGAGACTTTTGTCTTTGTGTGCATTCCCTTTCCTTGCGTTGCTCTTCTTGTTCCCTTTTCCATTCCGCCACTTTTTTTCTCTTGTTTTCTCTGACGCGCTGCACATTTGCTTTGCGTCGCTTTTCCTTCTCCTCCTCTTTTTTCTTTTTTTCTTCTTCTTCTTCTCTCATTTCTTTCTCAAATTGCTTCGAGGCGAGCAATATGCATTGCTCATCCTCGAGCCTTCTTCTTTCTTCTTCTTCTGCCCTTGTGTTGTCACGACGCACGTCCTCATCATGCAGTTTCCTGGCCAAATCACTTGACGCGATGATTTGGTGCGCACGTGACATCTTTTCTTGTTTCTCCTTTTCTTATCTTTTTCTTCTCTCCTTTTCTTCTGCTATGCGTTGCAAAAATTATGGGTCACTTGTAGACCTTTGCGGCACATTCTCCTTGCCACGCCGCATCAGAGGGGTGATGTCTAGATCTTCTCTATCTTCAGTCGCAACCATTCTGATATGCATTGATGAGACTTGAGGTTGCGCTGATGCTTGGGCTTGCGTTGACACCCCCTCTTCCACCCTTGCTGTGGTTGATTCTCCGTCAAAATCTGGGCTTTCCGCCCTTTTCCTTTTCTTCTCTTTCAAGCGCTTCTTTTCACTCTTTTTTTTTTGGCCGGGCAGCTTCATCTTCTTCTACCCGTTTTTCTTTGTTTTTTCTCTTCTTCTTCCTTTTGGCCGTCTCTGGCTGCTTCTTCGCTCCTACCACCTCCAAAATGGCCCTGATGGGTCCCTCATTGGAGTCTGTTGTAACAGTCTCCTTAGGATCTGCAACAACTAGGGCCCTTCTCCGCGAAGCTTCCACCATATCTTCCTCTGAAGGCAGGGGCTGGTTTACAACTCCAGCTTCTGGTAGCCCCCCCTCTCTTTCCATATTTCTTAAAATACTCCCAAATACCTCTTTGTCGTCTCTTCTCTTCAGCTCGCTTTCTGACGAAGGTACTGGGAGCGCCAACTCAGGTCTGGTGGCAGGGGCACTCTCTGTGCTCGGCCTCTCTCGGATGGTGAGTGGTTTGGCTATAGAGGATTTTCGTCGAGCTTTTTCGGTGATTCGTTGGGCAGGTTTGGGCTGGGCGACGAGGCGACGGTTAGCAGCGAGGAATGTCGCCTCCCGTGTAATGACGGGGGCTTGGGAAGGCGATGATGGTAGGGAAGATGAGTGTGAAGATTGGCCGACCATGGTTTTAGTTGAGTGAAAGAGTTAGGAAAATCTTGGTCTGAGGAGGAGAATCAGAAGGTCAGGTATACAGAGGAAATTTTAGGGTTTATTTCGCGAGAGATTCAAATAAGCTTCTAGGTTGAAGAAGGGTGAGATTTATAGGTTGGGCCTTGGTGGGCCCAAGGCAATCTCTGCATGGCAGGCTTCAAGATTCTATAAAATCTTGCCACCGCGCTTTTCCCATTTATGAATTAGCAGAAAGGATGTCCTTTCGTCTGCTAAGTCATAATTCCCTCGGAAGCTTAAACGATTCGTCTACTCTCTCGCAAAGATTTTTTTATTTTATTCGGACGAGCGCAATGTTAATTATTAACGCAATGCATCTGTTACCACAAATGCATATTTGCGGAGGACGGGGACAACGTATGCATTAGCGCAACACACCCCTCAACTCAAACACATTTCTGGAGGACGGGCGCAGGTATTTCTACCAGCGCACCACTACCTCGACATAGTGCGCTTTTACTGAGAACGGGCGTAGTGTACATACGTGCGCAACTCATCCATCAACGCGATGCATTTGTGGAAGACGGATGCAAAGTGTATCGATTAGCGCAAGATATACCCGTCATCGCAATGCATACCGGATGTTTATTAAAGTTTATTATTTTTATTATTTTTTTTAATTTTTATTTTTATTTCATATTTTTGTTTCATCAACAACGCAACGCTTATCCCAAAGCCAAGTTAATAAGACTTTGCGGTGTTCATTTTCTTTTTATTATTCATTCATAGCAATTAGGAACAACGCAAACTAGGGTAAGAGATTATTGAACTAGGCATGAAATTAAATCAACGCAAACTGGGAAAGAATTAAACGTAAATTCAAGTAAGCAGTAAAGACTAATTTAAGAAAGTAGTGAATAACACAATAAGGAAAGCAGTAGAGAAAGCTGTAAAGAAAACGATAACGAAAGCGATAAAGATAGATGTTAGGGATGCTGATTGAGAAAAAGTTCTTCAAGGTTACCGCAATCCGCATCCTGGGGCTTCTGAATTACTTGGCAGCGTTCCCGGTGTTCTATTGCAAAGCTCAACTGCTAGTTGCCCTACTTGGACCTCCAAATTCCTTATGGAAGACCCCTACGACTGCATGACTGCATCATTTTTCTTGATGTATTGCTTTAGCAGGGCTTCCAAGGATGATGAATTTGCAGAGGTGTTTTGTGGAAGGTTGGTTGTGCGATTGTCGTTGGTGACTCTGATTTAGACCCTGGTGAAAAACCGAAGGGTTTCCTCGATTCCCGTAGTTGTTCTGTGAATTCCTCTGGCCTTCTTGGTCGTTGTTACCTCCCCAACTGAAGTTGGGGTGATTCTGCCAACCCGGATTATATGTGTTGCTATACGGATTATTTTGAATGGCGTACACTGCTTGGGGGTTCGATGGGCACATTTCTGCAGTATGACCCCCTCCACATTGTACACAGCTGATTGCTGCCACTTGTGCCAGTGCATTGGATTGCGCTGCACCCTGAGAGAGGGTTCCTTGATTTATTGCCATCGTCTGGAGGAGGGAGGTCATTGTGGCCATTTGGGCAGCCAATGTTGTCATTGTATCTACTGGTACAATGGCATTTTCTGTTCTTCTTCTCTCGGGGCCTCTTGCCTCATACCCATCGTCTACCCAGTCATCCCTATTTCACGAAATGCGATCCAGGATGACCTTGGCTTCAGTGTAGGTCTTGTCCAAAAATCCTTCTACTATGGAGGCAACAACAATAGCTTGCGTTGATCGATCCAAGCCATTATAGAAGGTCTCCATCAGAATGCAATCGGGAATCCCGATATGCGGACAGTTCTTTACCAATCTTCTGAATCACACCCAGGCGGTGCTCAGAGTCTCATTTTCCATTTGCTCAAAATTCAACACATCCCTCCATCTCCTTGCGTTGACGACTGGCGGGAAGAATTTCTTCATGAATTTCTCTACCAACTGGTCCCATGTAGTAATTTCATTTGGCTCCAAACCATGAGCCCACCTCTTTGCCTCATCCCTTAGTGTGTATGAGAAGAGGTACAATCTAATTCCCTCAGGAATAACGCCAGGAATGGAGAAAGTATTGTACATCTCCACGAAGCTTGTCAAATGGGCATGCGGGTCTTCACCTTGCATACCTCTAAATTGCCCCGCGTTTTGGATCATCTAAAGCATGACCGGCCTTATTTCAAAGCGTGCATTCTCCTCAACCATTGGTGTTGAAATTTCTGGTGAGAAGTCATATAGATTCGGCACCGCATAGTACCTCATCGGGATATTGCAGTCGGCAGCAAGAAAAACAGGGTCTTACGCTAGCTGATTAATCCCTTGATTTCCCTCGGCCTCTCGTTATTAACCATGTTTGCTCTTCTTCGCCTAATTCGATTTTGGCGTGTTCTTGCACGAAAAGTACGCTCGATCTCTGGGTCGGCTTCGAATTCTGAATCAGTCCCAGTACTCATAAACCGTTAGCCTGCTCTTCGAGATAAAGAGACAGTACAGCAGAGATCTGTCCTGCGAAATACCACAAAATTATTTAACACTAATCGTAACCAATCCCCGACAACGGCGCGAAAAACTTGTTGAATATAAAAAATAATGATGATGATATGTTATATCTGTTATGCACTACTGATGAATGATGATTCAAGTTCTTGTCCCTGGCAACGGAACCAAAAAACTTGTTGAATATAAAAAATAATGATGATGATATGTTATATCTCTTATGACTACTAATGAATGATGATTCAAGTTCTTGTCCTCGGCAATGATGCCAAAAACTTGTATTAATAAATTTGTATTTAATCTTTATCTTATGCATTGCTTATGAATGAATATGAATATGCTGATGTTGTATGTGCTCAAGTGCTTTGCGATAAAGATATTGTTGCGATACTACGGTCTATGTGTATGTATTGATGGTAATATGCTTCGTGGTATGGGATGATGTAGTGCGTGTCACAAGTTTTCTTACGCTGGAACCAAGTATAATTCCAACGCAAGTTTCTCATAATGACCTGAGGTTGAACATAGGGATTGTTGTTGTTTAGATGTGATACTAATGTGGTAAATGCGACCGCTTTATCATAAAGAATAAAGAATTTGGTTTGTGCAGAAATGTAAGTTGCGTTGTAAATAAAATGCAATGATAAAATAAATGACTAAACTACTAATGTTACAGGTTGAGGACTGGCTGTGAAGTTGTACAAAAGAATCTAATGAATGCGATGACAAGTCTTGTGAATGAATCAGAAAAGGAATGAGTTGAGGGAGAGGACATTGCAAGTTCGTCAATCCTGTTAAGGACGCAATTGAGGTTCTGCTTTCCCTTCGCTTACACCTTTCAGTGATCGGCCGCGTTCCCATACGTCTATGGTGAAATAGGGATTAACGTAATGAACGCAAGGTTGTTTCCATCTCTGGAAATACTTCTCGCTTTAGTTAACACATTCTTCTAACCTTCTCTCGATAGGCGGAATGACATCTTCACTTCTACTCTCACAGGTGAAGATGCCGTCGAGCATGCTTTAGCTAAACTCACCTGATTACCTTAACAAAGATTAACTCACTCACTTAATTCTTCCCCTTTACCCAGGGGATTAAGGACACAAGACTGTGAAAATGGATGATAAATGTATGGAAAGGAACAAAGAGATGATAATGATCACGATAATGATATTTAAATCTAAAGATCAGCGTTTGATACAAGATTTGTGAATAAAAGATTAAAGAAAGATGAACATAGTAGATGAATGAAAGAATAGAAACAAATACGAAAAACGTGTCAATGTCTTGACACAGATCCCAATTGGAGACGTTGTGCTTGCCGACATGTGGATGAGATGGAGTGGAAAGCTTCCCTTTCAGGCTTGCTTTCGTAGTAGAGTGACCTCTTGCACAGAGCTTCTGCTTCGGGAATGGGAAGAATTTCTTGCTCAGAGACTCACCTTTCAGCCTTGTCTCGTCGTTCTCTCAAATTTTCTCTGTAAAGTCTTTTCAGACCAGCCTCCTTTACAATGAATTCAAGGAAGCTATTTATAGACCTTGACTCTCTGTGTTGGTGGTCCCACTGTGTAATTTTGATAATTCCTGCCATGGCGTAATGGAAAGGTCCTCTCTGCTCCACGATCAATCTATTAGAATCGTTCAACAGAAAGCTGTATATGTCAGAATCACCCGCGAATGCGTTGCTCTTCACATCTTCGATCGATCACCGCATGCGGTGGAAATGCGTTGATCGCTTGAATCCATGATCGATCGTCGCATGCGTTGATCATTTTTCGATCTAGATCGATTGGCACATGCTGTGTAGATGCGTTGTACATTTTGTCCTTGAGCAATTAACGCATGCGGTGACCTACTTCCTGCAAAACAAAGACTTGGACATTCCATTTCGCCATCGCAATGGGGTTAGTGGGTGTGTTTGCGAAACTTTATAATTTTTGCATTTCTAAGCCAATTCTTATACTATCAACGCAACTTTTCCTTCTTTTTGTCGTATAATCTAAATAAAACAACATAAATAACTTGTATTTCTACAAGTTACCAGGCGCGGATGATACGAATGCACGATTGAATAATAAAATGAAAACGATTTTCATAGCTTTAACCCGCCGGTTACCATAGCCTTTGCAGCCCCACTTCCCACGTCCGAACGTGGATTAATCGATTAATTATCAAATAATTAATTAATTAATTTAATTAATAAATATAATCATATTATATTTATATCCTATAGTTTAATATCATATATCTACTATAGTATTTTCTCCTCTACTTGATATAAATCATATTTATATCTAATTTCCTCCAAAATAATGTATCTCATACATTTAGCCAATTATATCTTATATAATTAACCATTCCAATTATATCATATATAATTGAACTTCCTCTTGTCAATTTGAACATTTCAAATTAACCCAAACACTGGTTCTCGACTTTATCTAAGCTACCCAAGTGACCTAATGGACCTGTAGCTCAAAGCTCCAACGGTACGTGAATAGCTGACTAAACTCTTTAGCCACGAGATTCACCATCCGTTAACTGTCAGTGATTCCACTAAAGACCAATAGCTAAACTCTTCTTACCACAGATATATTTCTGTGTCCATCGGATATAACTAATCATGAGTACGATGACCTTTCACAGATGCTTGTAAGTACAGCTAGGCCAATTTACCGTTTTGCCCCTGTATTTACATCTCACTCCTTATGTACCATTGATTCCTCTAATGAACAATACAACATAGTCCAACTATGTGTGAACACCTCTCGGGCCAAGAGAAAGTGTGTGGCGCCACATCGTTCAAGCCCCAGAATCAGCCCTTAAAGGAGCCATCTATCTACTTACTTCTACCTCGGGGAAGGAGTGAATTTCTTCTTGTGTAGTTGAGTTCCCAACTCCCAAATCAGATGAATCCCCAAAATGGTAGGTTTGAATCGGCGACTTGGCCACTCGCACCCGTACAAATCAAAGGACTGCCTTCAATGGCAGGAGTTCCCAACTCACTCAGGATTGAGGTTATGTTACCTATGGTCATCCTAGTGAAGTGAAGTCTCTGTCATGAACGGTGTTATATAACGAGACATTAACGCTTCGTGGTTAGGTCTTATACAAACTCTTTATATAGGACACCTCTACTCGCATGTCCACAACACGAATGATTAGGATCAGACCATCTGTGGTAAGTCACAACACTTGTGACCATTTCACAAAGTGGGCCGCGTCCGTAGCATTACCAGAATAAGGTTTCCCTCCTATATCCATATACTATAGACCATTTTGGTTATCAATCAAGACATGATCCACTTGTATGTCACCACATACATTCTTGAGTCACATACAGATAACTAGGGATTTTATATTTATTGGTTTGTGGTAAAGCAAATAAAACAAATAATCAAGAATATACTGTTATTCTGTTTACAAACTAGGGATTTTATGTTTAACAATCACTGGTGTTCTTATATACTGTTCACAAACTACATGACACGAGACTTTAGGGCATCAACCCCAACACTATCAACAGTGTTATATAGCGAGAATATTAATTTCTTGGTTCGGTCTTATAAAAGCACTTTGTATAAAACACCCCCATTCACATGTCTCCATATGAATGATCAAGATCACATCATTTGTCGCATTTTACAACAATTGTATCAACTACAAAGCGAGCCATATTTGTAATATCACCAGGATAAGGTACCCAGCCTTATCCATCTACTATAGACTATTTAGGTTATATCTTAAACATGATCCACCTGTATGTCTCTATAATGTTTAAGTTACAAAAGATAACCTTGGATCTTAGTTTATTAGTTTTTGGGTTAATACTATTAGTCAACTAAAATACCTCTTATTTTATTAGATAAATAAATTGTTTGTGGATTACAAGTACAAACTACAAGACCCACGAGATTTAGGGCATCAACCCCAACAATCTTCCACTTTTCCTAAAGCTAGTGGGGTGTATATCATAAAAGTCAAACTATTACAAAAGTACACGAAAACAAGAAACTAGGGCATACAACACACGCCTAGTACAAAATCTCCTACTTGCCCTAGACTAGATTTTGCTTGTCCTGTAGACCGATACTCTCCAAGTGATCCTCAAACACCTTAGTCCTGAGGGCCTTTTGTAAATGGATCAACAAGGTTGTACGCCAAAACTATCTGACTGCCGATCACGTCCCTTCGATGCACAATTTCTCGTATTAGGTGATACTTCTGCTGTATGTGCTTCCCACACTTGTGACTTTTGGGCTCCCTGGAATTGGCCACAACACCACTATTATCACAATAAAGGGTGATGGGCTTTGATATGTCTGGAACTACTTCCAGATCAGTGAATAGTCCCTCTGTTAACAATGAGCACTGATCCTGAAGTGGATTTCCTGGAATCTTTATCAGTTTGAAAATCAGAGTCTGTGTATCCTGTGAGGATCAAATCCCTATACCCATACATGGGCATGTAGTCCCTCATTCTTTGAAGATACTTGAGGATAGTTTTAACGGCAGTTCAGTGATCTAATCCTAGATTTGACTGATATCTACTGACTATCCCCATTGCATAGTAGATGTCAGGTCTGGTAGAGTAAAGTGCAAACATGGTTATCGACGCTTGAATCTAATATGATTTACCTTGATTTGCCTTTTTAGTTCTCTTTTCAGTAAGATATTTCGGGTAGTTGTGTTTCCAATGCCCGTATTCTCCGTAGTGAAAACATTTTCCTTTGAGAGCTTTGTTTTTCTTTGCAGCAGGTTTCTTTTTCTCTTTTCCCTTTTCCTTCATTTGGATACTCTTATCCTTAAAAGAGGAAGGGGTAAACTTCCTTTTGTCTGAAGGTTTTGATCCCGAAGAAGATCCCTTTAGAAACTTTTTCTGTGAAATAATGTTTGCTTCACTTTCTTTCAATTTCATCATCGATTGGTAAGTTTGGAGTTCATTCAGTAGAGTAATCAGGTTGTAATCAATCTTATTCATTACTGCGTTAGTTCGTGTCACACCCCGTCTCAAATCACCCTCTTAGTCTAGAGAAGGGTGTGAGTGCAGCAGTTATCAACCCTTAGGCTGACACTTACTGCCTAAAAACTCTTGTGGAATAACTCTGATACCAAATACAAATTATATGCAACGGAACGGCTGTAGTCCCATAATTTATTAACTTAGAAACTTTATATGTTTAGAGTCATTATAACACTAGATTTACAAGTCCCAAAACCCACAAACCCTAATCCCTATATGAACAATAGTAACATGTGTACAATATTAACACAGTAACCACCTAGCAAACGGTTACAAGTCTTTTGGTCCTTTAGTGGCAGAGCAGATACTGAGCTATCTTCAGAGGATTTGACCGCTACATGTGGGGGGGGGGGGGGGGAACAAAAACATTTGAAAACTGGGGTGAGCTTACGCCCAGTGAGTGACCGAGAGTGTTGTGGAAAACATAGTAAATTCTCATGCATTAATTTCAGAAAATTGTTTTATCTGAAATATATAAACTTTTGCAACATAAATATTTTCCAAGCGTTAATGTAATATAAAACTGTTTTAAAACAGATAAATATAGTAAAATTATTTCTCAAATCAAAGTACTATATAGCTGGTAAAATTAATCCCACACCAACTACTAGTCAGAGAGAACCCTTTTGCTCAATCTCTGACTTTATCACCTGTGGCCACACTAAGTACCTTCACAACATTAGGTACTACTGCTCAGTACCTTCTCCTTGTACTTCAGTATCGAGCTACTAGGAGACCTTCTCCAACGTCCTTCAGTATCCCGTTGGCTTGGTACCGTCTCAAATGTAACTTTAGTACCAATAGATACCTTCTTCTTGTACTTCAGTTATATTAGTTTGGTTGGATGCTTTTTCTCCTTGTACTTCGACATCGCATTTTTACCAAAAAACTATTTATAAACAACTTTTTCTCTTTAAGCATGTACAGTATAACATTATACCAACATGGATTTAAAGATGTTAATGCATGTTCTAGATAAAATCAAATACGTATACATATGTAAATAGAAAAAATAAATGATCGTTCAAATCACAATTCAAACTTGCTTAAAACCACTTTAGAAAACTAGTAGGCATGAGAATTATTTTCGCAAACATGCTTTCTGTAAAATTTTTGTAATAAAACAGTTTGAAAAAACATTTTAGTTCGAAAACATTTTAAACCACTCACCTCGAACTCTTAGGTACTTTTCACCCCTAGAATCCAGATTCAATTTACAACTTAGATTTCTCATAGTTCCAAATCTTATTTGAAATACTTCCTTCTACAAACTTATTCTAAAAATATTTAGGTATCTTAGGAAACTTACCCTAAACATTCAGTTCATAATTCCTCGTGTTTGGCCGGAATTAAAATCTTCAAGACTGGCTCAGACTGATCCGACAGTCTGACCCCTTCTGCCTTCTTCTTAACCTCCAGAGCCCAGTTCCTTTGACCTTTTCCTCGGTAGCCCTACTCTGAAAACTAGACTTCCAAACTTTCATATGGATCTTTAAAATCAATCCTAAACTCATGAGTAAATTGGAAGATCTCCCTCGTCCAAATTGGACACATTCCTCTGAACCCTCATGCCCTCTACTTTCTCTACGAAATTTATGAGTTTTGTGTGATTTGAAATTGAAATCCCAACCCTTTTTATAGGCGTTCAAATTGCTCGTGGGGATTGGCAGCCACCTACTTGACTGCATGACCAAATAATTTTTAATCCTCCCTTAATAAACGTAAGCTGACTTTTCACCTTGATTCAATGTGTTCTTCCCAAACCATCCAAAACACATCCAACACAAATTTCTTGGGTTTAAGAATTTCTCTTAATCGGACAGTCTTCAAGCTTTTGGTTTGTATTCAAATTAGGATTTTTTACATGCATAATCCACCCCAACGCGTCCAAATACATTGCCCAGAAGCTTGCTCGTCCGTTCAATGCATAGGCGAGGCTCTGTGGGCGTGACGTTCGAATCAGACAAAGCAAGGCTAGCGCATAGGCGCTCTCGCTCTTTCTACTCTCGGCAGTGTCGCTCACTCCACTCACTCGGCAGTGTCGCTCTCGTCCACTTTCTCGCTGGTCTCTCTCTCTTTCACTCTCTCGCTCTCTCTAGCAATTTCGCTGGTCAGCTCTCTCTAATCTCGCTCTCTCTCTCGCTCTCCTCTCTCCAGCTTTCTCGCTGGTCTCAGTCTCTCTTCACTCTCGCTCTCTATAGCTTTTTCGCTGGTCTCGCTTTCCTCCATCTTCTATCCAATCTCACTCCTCCCATTTCCTCTCCAATCTCACTGGTCTCGATCTTCAATGATCTCGCTCTCTCCATCTTTCTCTCCAACTTTTACTCTCCAATCTTACTTTAGCTACTGTGACAAATGTTCCTCGTATATTTTGTTTTTACCCGTTTACTCACCACTTAATGATATTTTTTACACGGATCTTCCAGGATAATTCCAAAATATATTTTACATTTTTTCCTTAATTCCTTACTCCGTACTTCACCTAATTTTTCATACTTAGCGTATTCTTCCTCGAATTTGCCAACATTATTTTTCTCCTTTCAAATCTCCACTTCCTTCTTCACAATCAAACACTAAACTGTTTTTCAAAAGAAGAATATTTATTATACTAATTTCATTACAATTTTACTAATAAAGCTCAACTTAATTTATTCAAGGAAAATTACTTAACACTTAGAAATTTCCTTCCCCTTAACTTAGGATTGAACTTTCACTTAGTTAATTCCTTTTACCACTTGCTTAAGTAATGGAAAATAGAAATCAGGTTTCACAATCGGAAAGGTCAGAAGATCTTTGGAAGAGACTCAAAATCATACTAACTTGAATGTCTCATCTATGATAGAGGCTCATCTAAATAGAGCCCGTGGGCTTCTCTGCAATGTTAAAGTGGAACATCATGTCATGACATGCTCCTAACATTGGTACCGTCTTTCATGCGTGACTTATAAACTTATTTTATAGCTTTATGTCGTACCAAAGATGACGGTTGCCGAAAATTCTTGCAACGATGCTGTGATTTCAGGGGCAGTGGCATGGCTTCATGTTTCTTAATTAAGCACATCAGATATGCTCACCAAAATGTATCATTGCCTTCTCATTAGCCCCATACCCTTCTATCATAACTTTTCTGAACACATTTCGATTAGCGTTTTGAACTGAGAAGAGGAGGACATTCCATCCGTTTAAAACAAACTCAAGTCGTCAAAAACCACTAGTATTGTTCTTATGTTAGATTTTCAGTTAGAGTTTTCTTCTACCGTTGAATTTATCAGAAGCAGAAAGTTGTATATAATCGAGTTCGACATTGCTGAAAGATAAACAAATTCTATTAAATTTATGGATCTAATTAAATTTTAGAAAAAAAGTAATAAAGTACACATATCTCTTTATTTATTTGCAACGATGCTTTAGTGAGTTAGAATAGTGCTAACCGAGGAGCAGTAAAAAAACTTCTTCACTGCTGAAGCAAGAAAATCTTGACCAAATACTATATCCAGAATAACTCTTATTCCTATAGTTTGTTGGTTACCAATTTCAGTCAAGAAATTTACTAACACTTCATTTAGTAACTCTTGTAGTGTGACTCGCCATTATCAGATTTTATAGAACAGTATGAACATGCCCCCAAATTGGAAGACAATGTTCAAGACGAAACTATAAAACCCCTATTCATTTCTGAAGCTTGGGATGTTTTGAATCCTGTGTGTTACAAACCCTTCGAAGGGATCGCAAAGGTTAACGACTAGCTAGTGTCACCTAAAAAGGACAGCATGCACAACATAGAAATCTCGTTCAAGCTAACGGAGGAGACTGTAGGATATGTTGACACATTTCCTTCAGCAATTACTATGAAACTACTTTCCCCATTTACCTTGTTTATTGACCCATGCAAACTATCCGCGAATGGTGCAGCCATGGTAAATGCAACAATGAAGCCATATGGATCTTACGATGTGACTGAAACTCTTGGGGACGTGAGAGCTAAAAACGTTATATCGTATATATTGTAATCTCCCACTGAAGTGTTCTTAACCTAAGTGATCATGCTGTTTATCTTTGTTATAGATTTTAATGTCTAATCTAATTTTATAACAACTTGTAAAACATAGAGATGTTATCCCATCCATAACATACATCAAAGGCATTCAAATTACATATAACACATTATACTATAATTTAGAAACCCTAAACATGCACACTATATATCATAACTAACTTATAACATAATATTATGCATGCAACGTGCTTTCCTATGGTGGGATTTAAAATCTAAATGACATACTATATGTACAAACATGTTTAATTCAAATATAATATACACCATATGCATAAATTATTTAAACAACACCAATATGGTTCAATTTTGGCATCCTGAGCAAGCAAAATAACTAAATTATTACAAAAAAAAAAAAACTAAAAACAGCTTCAAAAGTGATTTGGACTGCCCGAATCGAATCGAATCGGATCCAAATCGCATGAATTGGCCTCCAAATGCTCCAAAAATGGTTGAACCGGTCTAAATCGAACTGAACTGGACACAAAATGGCTGAACTAGATCGGAAACCCTCAAAACCAGTCGAATCAGTTTAAAATGCGCAAACCGCCTTTCTGGGCTGGGATGAGCAGCGTCGCAATGCTCATCCTAGCGTTGCGACCCCATGGACTCGAACAAGAGCAGTGTTGCAATGCTCTGAGGGCAGCGTTGCAATGTTGCTTGGATAGAAGCTGAACTTAAGTTTTCTACTATGGAGCTAGCCTACTTCAATCTTAAAAAACAGTCTAATTTGGAATCTATTGACTCTAGTAAAATTACAGACTCTAGAGCACACATATAAGCTCATAAAAAAAGAACCAATTACAAATTAAACTTCATAATTAAAGAGAAATCTAATGCCAAAGTTGAATTTTAACCATATCTATCACAGAAACATGCAATCTTAGAAATTCACCCACCAAACTTAAATTAACGATAATTGAATGCTTAAATCATGCTCTGATACCAATTGACAGAGTAAACTAACATGCAACAGAAAAAACATAATCAATAAGCACTCTAATTACACTTAGTTTCAGTTTAAAACATGCATGGAAACAAAATTTTAGAAGAGGGTTTCAAGAACACAATACCTTTGAAGATTCTCTTCAATTTCAACTTCTCTCCATGAATTAGATCTTCAAATCAACAGAGAACTACCACAGAAACCTTCTCTACTATTCTTTAACTTGAATTGAGAGGTAGAATCTCTGAATTTGAATGAAAGTGAAGAGGGTTTGGAGGGTTTAGATTTCTATAGAGTTTCAACACTTATTTTGATTGCATGCCTTTGATAATTGAAGCCAATACTTCAATTTATACTTAAAAACTATGCATTAAAGATTTATATAACTGATGCCACTTCAATTTCTATTGAAATTGCATGCCATTGAAATTGAAGTGGCATGAGGTGTTATTTGAGTGCCACTTTCAAATAGATTTAATCCAATTTAATCAATTTAATTTGATTAATTAATTTTAATTAAAACTTTATTTTTTTTAAAAAAATTAATTTCAGTTTTATAATTTTGAATTTCAAAAAAATCCAAAATTTAAATAATCAAATTACCAATTTTGAATAAATTTAAAAATTGAATAAAATTGGATTATTAATTAAACTAATTTAATTAATTTAATTTAATATCAAATCTTAAATACTATATTTCACCTCATCAAATATCTAAATCAATATTTAAATATTTTTGAACTCTCCAATTTCATTTAATTTCAACAAACTTAAACGTTTCAAATGTATCAAATACAATTAATTAAAACCCTAATTGAATTTGAACACTTCCAATTGAAAACCTTAATTTTGAATCTCAACATTTCAGATTCACTCAATTCACTAATCCAAGATAATTTTAGGAACTAGTAAAGGGACCTTATGAACCTGCAGGTCATGAGCTCGAATGATTTGAGATTAATTGGCTAAACTCTTTAGACCGAATTAATCAATATTCGTTAACTACCGAGACACCCCACTATAGCTTGATAGTTTCACTTTCTTCACTGTAGATATATTTCTGTCCATTTTAACCATAATCAGTAAGTCGATCCTTCGCAGGTCATTCTTATTTATAGCTAGGTCAAAATTATCGTTTTACCCCTATAAATACATCTTGCTCCTTAAGCTTCCACTAATCCTCTATTGAACAATTTAGTTTATAGCCCAACTTATAAACCATGTCCCTCTCGATCATGAGAGGGCGGGGCCCTATTGTTCAAGACCTTGAATCAACGCTTAAGAGAACAACCTATTTGTTAACCCTAAGTCGGGTAAGAGTGAATTCCATCTTGCAGAACTATGTCCTCAACTATCTATCCAGTCTTATCCCCAAAATGGGAGGCTTATTGAGTAGTGTTGTTGGCTTACTCTCACCTATGCAGATCAAAGGATAATCTTGAATAAATAGGAGTTTATAGTTAGTTTAAGATTAAGATCGAGTTACCTAGGTCATTGAGTTTGAAATATTCAGTTTTAACAGTCAACGATCGTTATAAAGAAAAGTGACTATTTCGAGGTCCCAAACTCATTGCATAGGATGCCTTCACTTACATGTTTTCACATGAATGATTTTGGGATCACATCATTTGTATTAGTATACAAAATGGGCTGCATCCAATAGTGTCACCAGGATGAGGTACCCAATCTCATCCATATACTTATAGACCATTTTGGCTATATACTAAAACTTGATCCTCTTTTATGTCGCCACATAATGTTAAAGTATTCATATTATAGCCATGGATTCATTTATTGGATTTTTATAACAGAATGCAGTATCAATAACAATTTATTAAATTAAATACTCAATAATACTTTTATTGTTAAATAGAATGTTAACAATATTTACGGACTGCGAATTTTAGGACATTCCCAATAAGGTCTAGTACATAACATCGCATACATCAAGCTACCTGATAGCTTGTAGAAATACAAGATATTTTAGCCTTTTACTTAGAGTTATGAGGGTTGATGAGCAGAATATGCGTTGATATTTATAAGAATTCATGTGAAAAAGTGAGCTTGCGTCGATCAACACTGAAAATCCCTACTAACCCTATATCATGCATTATCTTGTGTCAAAATGTCTATTTTGTAGTTATCACATGAGTCGACTGAATGTGCTGATCTCAATGAAGAAAAATTGGACGCATGCAGTGCCACAACTACAGTGATAACCATGACAGAAGTATGATCACAAAGAGTGGGTGGAATGCGTTGATCCTTCATGAGAATGAATATGAATGCATGCCTCGAGATTTCTAAAATCGTACAGTAGATATTCAGATGCGCTTCTTGATAGTTGACCATGATGCAACATTGACATTCTCACCTACCGCATCAGTGACGGTGGCTAATCAGAGTGGGACTACCAATGCTGTCGACATTTGAGCTCTATAAATAAATGTTTGGAGCCCAAATTCAAAGCATCCGGGATTGCTGCCTTGGGAAGAACTCTGTGATCACAGATGAGAGTATGAGCAAGACATTCTTTTAGAATTCTTCACTTCCACAACTTCTTCAGATTGACGACCGGAGCTTTGTCGGATATAGAGCTTGAGAGAGACTACTCCACTGCCCATCCATTCCACCATCGGCAGCCTTGACACACATATGATGAAAGCAAGAGATTGCCTACATCTAGCCCTCCATCTCTCTTCTTACCTTTGTATTGTATTACATTTTGGCTTAAGACATTAATACATTTTATAATCAATACATCTCTTTAGTTCCTTCAATGCCATTTTCATCATCTTCTTCTTCTTTATCATCTTTTACTTTCATCGCAATGAGTTAAGTGTAGATTGTAAGAATTATTGCATACTCAATCATGCGTCATAGAGATATGATGCATGTAGCAAACCCCCAAGAGGTGTGCGTTGCACGAGTATAGTGAGTCAATCCTCTTTGCTTAGTGCGAGGCTATTGCAATGCTTCTCTATGAGCTGAGTAGCTATAACCAACTGCCGAGAAGGTAAGTAGTGGAACTCACTAAGCAAAGTAAGTAGTGTTCCTAGAGATAGGAATAATCTTATGCTCAACGAGAGGTGTGCAATGCATTAGTGTGGCGAGCTGGGATTACCCTTGTGACCAAACTTAATGACTTGGTGAAATTTTCTCCTCCAACCCTACTTCTTCATGCATCTCATTACGCGTTAACAGTTGCTGCATCTTTACCAATTCTAATAGTCAAACTTCCATTGCTCAGTCTATTTAGCTAGCAGTAGGAGTAGCACATAACAATCAACTTCTTTCTTTTTATTTTTATTCACCGTCTTAAAAGCATTACTTTACAAACTTCCTTTAGTTGCAAGTCTCTGTGTTCGACCTCAGATCATTTCGAGAAACTTGCGATCTCGTTATACTTGGTGAGAGAGCAAGAAAACTTGTGACAGGATGCATGGTCATCACATAATTGTTAGGTTCATAAAGGATGCATATTTTATATGTTAATTCCCCAAAATTGAGTTGATTATTTGTTTTAAATCTTATTCTATAGGTAAAACGACGTTTTCTTTAAATAAACTAAAACTTAGTAGTCTTTTCTTTTATGGCTTTAAAAGAAAAAGACGTTTTCTTTTCAAAAATAGGCTTCAATTCTTTGTTAGAAAAAATTTAAAGGTTTAAATGCCCATTTATATCATTTATTTGC
>NW_028326827.1:0-11000 GCF_027475165.1 Benincasa hispida
TAGAATTAAAAATGCAATACTTCGGAATTCGGCCTAATACCTAGAGACTAAAATTGTTTTTTTTTTTTAATTTTATTATTTCTTCCATTAATTTTGTATTTACTTTATAAAATATTGTTGTTGAATTATAAGTTTAGTTCTTGAATATTTGTGTTTGTGTTATAAAAGTTTAAAAGTATCTAATAGCTTCTTAAATTTTAAACATGCCAAATAAGTTATTGGTAATTTAATTTTGTGTCTTAATAGCTCTTTGCCACATTCAACATCGATTCATGAATTTTTTTTTAAAAAAATGTTAAATAGGCAAATAATCTATTAGACATAAATTTAAAAGTTCAATTTATAAAAGCTTGTTTCGGTACTTCTATCAATGTAATTTCAATAAATCTTAAATTTAATCATTCAAATTTATATTTATTAAAATTAGTTAAATAATAACAATAACTTTAATACAAAAGAAAAGAGACAATACATATATCTTTTAAAAGGAAGAATAATAGAGAATATATATATAAGAAATTAATTGAAGGCACCATTACAAAAATTAGACTAAAATGGAAAACAAAATCAAGAAATAGTATTTAAATTAATAATTTAAGACAATTCACTATAATTGGTTTAATTATGATCAACTTGTGTTCTGATGTTATATATTCTACCAAGCTAATTAGCTACCTACGTGAATCTCAAATTAATTTAATGATCAAGTTGTTAAAATTGCAATTGTTTGATTTGTGTTTGTGTGTGTGTTGTTTTTTAATATGCAGAATGCTATTTTTTTTATATTGTAAAATATATATATATATATATATAAATGGAAAAAATAATTGATTATCTTGAAAGTTTCAACTCTTTATAAAAGAAATTTGTCATATGTAAGATTTCTTGGGTATAATGGGTGACTCAAGATATTGGTAGGATTTGTTAATTATTGGTAGGGTTTTATATATATATATATATATTCAAATCCTATGAGAATCCTTATGTTTTAAGAACCCATGAAATACTCTACTTTACTTTAAGGTAGTATTTAAATTAGAGTTCAATGTTCTACCATATCTTAAACAATAATAATTAGGGTTTGTGTTTTATTTTGGATTTTATATAAGATAAAGTTTATTTTAATTACTAAAATTTAAGTGTTCATTTCTCATTTCCAATGAAAATGAAGCAACTCGATTTAATTATGATTATTAATTAGATAGTAATGTAAATTATGTGCCAGATTTAAAATGTCTTAATTTGCGAAACTTTCGATGGAAATATCGATAAAATATTGATTTCGATGGATATGTCTGAAAAAAATTATAAAAACAAAAAAATTTAAATTAGTAAATAAATCTTTTATAATTTCTAATCAACTTTTATTATATTTACAGTAATGATATTTTGTTGCTTATTATTATTATTTAATGTTTCATGTATTTTTTTATGATACAATGAAAATATTAATTCATCACTCATGTCAATATCCAACTTATAAAAATGGAGAAATACTATAGTTATGTGTGTATATCCATAATTAGTCAAAAAGCTTTTTAAAAAGATTAATGTTTTTGTCTTCTTTTATTGTTTAGTTGGAAACAAAGATTCCTATTTATTATGCTGCCAAATGAATGTGAACTGAACAGATCTTAATTTAAGTGTTTTTTTTTTTCCTTTTTTTTGAAAGCTCAACAACAGAGATTAAATAATAAAGGAAAATTATGAACAAAAAAAAAAAAAAAAAAAAAAAAAAAAAAAAAAAAAAAAAAAAAAAAAAAAAAAAAAAAAAACACTTCAACTTGCATTCCATAATACAATGGACTATAAAACCCATTTGCTTAAAAATCCTTAATTAGCCAGTTGGTACCTCCCTCCATTTTATGTATATAAATATATTATAATATCTTGACAGTTGTGGATATATTGAGATCTTTAATTCATTAATTATCACCGTCAATCTTTAGAATACTTAATTAATTGATCATAAGATCAACGGTTACTTCTATAAATATATAATATGTGAAGTGGGAGAATCGAACTTTTGACTGTCTCGAGGTCAATAGGACAAGTTTTATCCCGCATTCAATTGAACTTGAATACACTTTTACTTCTCCCAAGTAAATCATTAGGGTGTGTGTGTTAAGTAATTCATCAGGAGTTGTTTGGAGACTCGCAATGGAATGTGTTTGTAATGTAATGTAATCTAAAACCTATATTTGAATCGAGTGTTTTGAGTTCAATTTGTATTACCAAACTCATTCCGTTATCATAGTTTTCAACCTACCATTTTCACACTCCACGATCCCATTTCCATTCCACCCTCGATTTTTCACTCATTCTAACACCCTCTCTAATTTCCAATAATTTTGTTTACATTCCAACCTTCCAAATAATCCCTTGTAAAAATAATAATAAGAGGAAATAATTAACTAGGATTTATATATATATATGTATATAGCCATTGACTTTTAAGAAAACAAAAAAGAAATCTCTTGGGTTTTGAATTATATATATAACTTTAAGAAAGCAATATAATCAAGGATTTTTTTTTTTTCTTAATTGTTTTTTAATATAAGAAGAGTCTCATTCAGCCTTTTAAATACAACTTGAAAAAATTGTTATTTTACTTTTTTTTTTTTTTCGACAAGGAGAGAAAAAGAGTTACTTATGAAACTATGTCGAAATTTCTTTTTAGCTATACTCTTTCTAAAGAATACTTTTTAAGAAAATTTTCCATAATATTTTCTTTATAATTTATTTCAAGGAAAAATATTTTAAATGATAAAACTGTTAAAAATATTTACAAATAATAGTAAAATATCATAGTCATTCTGTGATAAATTGCAATAGACTGCGATAGAATACTATTTGACACATATAGTAGTCTATTACGATATGTCGCAAATAGACAATAAAATTTTGTTATATTTATAAATATTTTTGTTCATTTTTCTATATTTGAATACAACCCTTATTTCAATCTCTTTTTGTTTTAACTCATTCATCCCATTCGATAAGTGATTATTATTTATATAACTAAGAATATCGAAAAAGAAGCCAATCACCATCATTTATGAACAATGATAGGAAATTATAATTTTTTTTTTAAAAAAAAAAAAATGGTGAAGCATGGAGAGAGGAAAAAGTGATCATTTCTCAATAATCAACCATTCAAACCCATTTTAATTTAATTTCTTGACCAATTTCAATAGGATAAGAATTAAGAGGAAAGGAAATATAGTTCAAACTAATATAGATTATTATACTTCGACTAAGAGATTTGAGAGTCGAATTTCAATATTAAATTTTTAGAAATTGCAAAATGACAACTATTCATTTAAATTTAGGGAAATTATTTCTTCAAATGGTAAAACTGTTGAAAATATTTATAAAATATAATAAAATTTTGGAACTAAGAATGATAGACGTTGATAGATACTATCAGTGTCTAACAATGTCACTTATAGACATTGATAGTAGTCTATTAATGTTTATCAGCATCTATCTTAAATTTTGCTATATTTTGATTCATTTTTCTATATTTAAAAACACCCCTTAATTTTATACCTTAACCTTATTAAAATCTACCTTTCAACAAGATTATAAGGTAAACAATTTAGAACCTTAACATATATAAAAGCTTACATATAATTCTTCCTTTAACTTGAAAAATTTTGTTAACTTTTGAAAGGTGTGATTTTTTTTCTTTCAATATAAAAAATTAATGACATTTTATTTACATGTTATTAAAGATTGAAATCGAAAATATTTTAAGTGAAGGGACAAACTTGACATTTGTAATCAAGTGATAAAGGTGATTTTCTTAATATACATATATATATTTTAGTGATGATTGAGCTGCACCTATCTTTATAGATGCAACCCCGTCCTATTATTAATATTGAATTATTATTATTTTTACTATGTAACAAAAGAGGAATGCATGAGATATAAGTACCGCCTAAATAACACTTAATTATTTTTTTTTTCTTTTGTTAATTTCCGTCACATACGATCATCTTGTAAAAGAGAAAGGGTAATTTTCTTAATGAGGAAAAAAAAGCAAAAAACAATTGGAAAACTAATCATGTTCTTTTGGG
This sequence comes from Benincasa hispida, assembly GCF_027475165.1. Classification (NCBI taxonomy): domain Eukaryota; kingdom Viridiplantae; phylum Streptophyta; class Magnoliopsida; order Cucurbitales; family Cucurbitaceae; genus Benincasa; species Benincasa hispida. The sequence goes on from NW_028326827.1 coordinate 4,086, forward strand.
AATTGTACGTACGAGTCAAAGAAAAAAAATTATAAGAATCCAAAGAAAAGTTGAAAAAAAATCCTAAAAAAGACGGGAAAAAAAAACCCAAAAATGAGCAAATGAAAGGATGGGTGTGGTTCCACTAAATTTCCTATGAAAGTGCTCATCACCAATCAACTTTAACTTGCTTTCAAACTTTTGCCATTTCTATGATCTTTCTTTCACTTTCTAAAACCTCACATAATATAATGTTATGAAGAGATATTTAAATACTATTTTAGTCCATAATTTTTTTTTTTTTTTTAATAATATGCGAGGTGAGAGATTCAACCTTTGATCTCGAGGTTGATAGTATATACTTGATGTCAACTGAGCTGCTTATTTTGGCTCGTAACTTTTAATTTTGATTCATTTTAGTTACTGTATATTTGAAATACTTATTTTGGTTTTTGTACCTTTCACTCATCTTTACGACCATAGTGTTTTTAAAAAGTGATCATTTTGATTCTTATTTGTAAAATTTCAACATAAACTTCATACGTAATGAAAATTCTTTTATACAAATATATGGCTACATGTTCAGAAATTTAGTGAATGAAGTGTTAAAATAAAATTTTAATAAAAAAATGAGAATGAATAGACCAAAATGATCAATTTTTAAAAGTACAGTGACCAAATGGATAATGGTCATTTCACAAAATTACATAGACCAAAATGAACATTTTGAAAAGACTAATATTTTGATGTAGTCTAGGTTGCACTTATCTCCATGCATTTTCTATAATCATAAAGAGAAAAATATTCAAAAATATGTTTTTCAGGAAATTTTTTTTACCACTAGACAACTTGCAATTGAGCACTTAGATGGATTGCACAAAAGAGTTGCGGCTTGAAATGCACAATTTTTTTCTTTGAAAATAAAAAACCAAAGTAAATATTTTTAAGTGTAGAATCTAAAATAAACCGTCGCTAAAAGCATATGACCAACCTAGATTCTATGCACACAATTAATTAGTACTAATATGCATTACAAGTTTTTTTTTTTTTTTTGGAGAATCCCCATAGAGAAAAATGTTAAAAGAGTTTTTTTTTTTACATGTTTAAATTAAACCCAAGTTGGAAAAAGAGGAAAGAAAAAAAAAAAAAAAAAAAAAAAAAAGTTCTATATAAAGGCCATCCAATCAGCTTCTTCTCTTATGCATCCATTATTTTCTCTCTCTTACCCATTTCTCTCTCACTTCTCATCATATCAATAAAAACCTCACCAATATATCACTTCTTTTTGTGCTCTTTCTTTCTCCCTCTCTAGATCTTTTTTTTTTTGGGGGGGGTTTCATCATTGTGAGAAATTTAGTAATTATTAAGAGTGAAAAAAATGGGAAGAAAGTGCTCACATTGTGGAAATATAGGTCACAATTCAAGGACTTGCACAAACATTAGAGGCTCAATAACACCTAATTTCAATGTTGGTAATTATGGTCTAATTAGGCTTTTTGGAGTTCATCTAATCGATTCCTCTTTGTCATCGCCGTCGTCTTCTTCTTCTTCAACTACTTCTTCTTCAAGTGCTTCTGCTTTTGCCATTAAAAAAAGCTTTAGTACTGATTGCTTGTCGTCGTCTTCTTCTAATTTCTCTTCTTCTCGAACTCAAATCGAAAATAATAGTAATAATAATAATAATAATCTTGAACATTATTCTAAATCGTCTAATGGCTATCTCTCTGATGGCCTTCTCAATGGAGACCAAGAAAGGAAGAAAGGTACAAAATTTTATTTTTTATTTTTTAATTTTTATTTTTATCATTTGGGTCTCTTCAAAATTGGATCTTTTTTTTTTTTTCTTTATTCAAGTTTTGATTTTTTTTTTCTGGGTTTTCAATTTCTTGAGGATTTGGGAACTTTTACTTGCTTGGGGTTTGGAGATTTGGATTTTGATAGTTTATATGTTTGAACAAAAAGAAAAATGGAAAACCCATTGTTTACCCTTGTTTCATTTTTTGGGTTTCTATTCATTTTGGTTGAAAAAGATTTGTAATTTGAAACTTTTAATAATAATAATAATAACAATAATGTTTTATGGTTGAATTGCTTTTTTTCTTTTAGGGGTTCCATGGACAGAAGAGGAGCATAGAAAATTTCTAATTGGGCTTGAAAAGCTTGGAAGAGGAGATTGGAGAGGGATTTCAAGAAATTATGTGACCACGAGAACTCCAACACAAGTTGCTAGTCATGCTCAAAAGTATTTTCTTAGACAATCTACTCTCAACAAAAAGAATAGGCGCTCAAGCCTCTTTGACATGGTATGTTTACCTTCTTTAATTTCTGTCTTTTAATTATTTAGGTCTCGTTTGATTACGATTTAGTTTTTGTTCATTTTCTATTTGGTAGCTATTTCGTTTTTAGGGGAAAAAAATGTTTATAAATACTAGTACTATGTGTGTGACACATATGTATATTTTGCTTTGTTATCACTTTCTTTAAGTTAGGAAATAGTGGTTTTTAGAATTTGATAAAGGAATTCAAATGTTTATTTGCTATCTCAAAGAAGTTGAGAGAAAACCCGCATACATTTTAAAATCTAAAATTCTATATACGAAATCGTTTTCAAATATAGACCTTAATTTTTACACAGATTCTTTCTATAATTTTCACATTAATTCTTAGTCAAATTTCAAAAAAACTAAAACCTATATTAAAATTTGTAAAAAGTAGACAACAAAATAAAGAAATTCATGGTAAAAGAGTAGTGTTTAATTAATTATGAGTTTAATTTTTCGAAACTAAATATTTATTGAACGAAGCCGAACCTTCACATGTCCCAAAAATTAGTCTTTCTCTCTCGCTTTACATTGATTTTAAGCTATGATTCTTCTTCCTTTTATTTGCATATATATATATATATATATATTTGGTTTGATATGTTTCTGTTTTATGTATTGAAAAACATTATTAAAAAAAACAGGTTGGGACAGCATATGAAACAACAACCACAGCACTGTCTCAATGTTTGAAGATAACTTCAAATTCTGAAGATGATATGATTGATGAAGATGATGATCATTACAATAACAACAAGAAGGAGCTGATGAGTAATATTACAACTACTTTTGCAAGTTCTTCCCAACAATTACCTTACAATATGGAAGTAATTAACAACAATAATAATCAAATTTCTTCTTCTTCTTCTTCACTTTGGGTTTATGGTTTGATTGATTCACACCTCAAATTTCCTCATAATAATTCCAATTCTACCCCTCCAAGACATCCCATTATTTCTTCTTCTTCTTCTTTTTCTTCTTCTTCTTCTTCAGTTGGACCTGATCTTGAGCTCACTTTGGCTTCTCCAATGGCTTCCAATTTAGAATTGGAACAAAACAAAAAGCCACCAACTATTAGTGTTACCTGAATTAATTTATATCAATCTCCATCCCCAAATTGAATATATATTCCCCATCCCTTTTTCCTTGCAAGAAAAATAAACAAAAAGACATCATTATTGTTGATGAATTACAAGTTTTTCCTTTTGGTTACAAATTTATATGTTATTTGTCTTTATGGATGATAGCTCAATGTTACAATCAAGTTTATGTGTAAGAATAATAACTATGTAATGGAATATCAATTAGAAGTTGCCTTTTTTTTTAATGTCTTAATCAATTTAGTTATGCTTGAGAAATCTGAAATGTAAATTTTGTTTTGTTTTTTTATTTATATTTTTTTTATGAATCTCAAATCTCGAGGTCGATAATATAACTTCATGATAGTTGAGATATGTTTATATTGGCATGAACTTAAGTGAAATATTTTTGATTAAATGTGTTTGATTGACCCTATTAATTAATATTATCTTAAATAAATGCATATATGTATATATATGTTGCCCTACATAGAGAGAGTTTTAATATTCTTGCTTGTTCTCATTACCAAACAGTTCTGTTTAAAAAAATTGGAAAAAGAAAAAAAGATTTGTCACATAAAGAAAAATCAAAATCATGGGGAGGTATTATTTTTGTTTGTTTATGTTCTATGTTACTGATATTTGTATTTTAGTTGAGTTGATATTTTAGAAACTTTATTACATGAGAAAATAATTATTACAATTATTGTAATTATTGAGGGACTTTTTTTTTTCTTTTAAGATTTTTGGCATCTTTATCTCACCACCTTCATAATTGTAGGAAACTGTCAACTTCATTCATTACCCTAAGCCCTCTCTTTTTACAGACTTTTTTTTTTCTACTAAAAATTTGTTTTTTTTTAAAAAAAAACTTTGGGTTATTTTTAAAATAATTTAAGTCATTTCAATTGTACTATTTCTCTACTCTTTGTATATATTTGCCAGCTGCTGATGCTAATGGAGACAACTGTGGAAAAGAACCCTAGTGGCTGAGAATAAAGTTTCTTAAAAGTCCCTCTCTCACTTTCTTTCCTTTTGGTATAAAAAGATAAAATTATGTAGAATAAATGATTTTGGTTTTTTTAAATAAAAAATAAAAATCTTGGCTGCTGAGAAGAATCAAGAGAAAGAGCAAGAAGAATCAACCACTTGATCATCATACATAGTTGGAATGGTTATTAGTGAGGAGATTATAATTATGGTTAAGAATTCGACAATCAAAGATAGATAGAAAATGTAAACCAATAGAGAATCAACATTGAAATTTACATAGTTCATTAACAGTATGTTATACGTCCAAGGTAGAGGGAGAATAGATATATATTATATAGTGCAGTCGGTCTTCTATTCTGCTTTGGGATCCCTTGTTTATTCCCCACTGGGACTAGGAGGCTCGAAAATCTCTCTTTCGCTTCTTCTCCATGTCTCCATTCCGATTGATTCGCTTCTTCTTTCGCGCACTTTTCTAAATCTTATGGTCAAAATCGTAAACAGCGCAAATAACATAAATATGAATACAACTTAGGTTTCAAGAGTGTTGCCCCCGAACCCTCCATCAAGACATGTCGTCCCTGAACTCCGACTTAGTGACTAGACAGCGAGATTTCGAACTTGGTCGTTTGAAGTACCAAATAACATATTCAAAGCATTACAACAATTACCACCTTCGTTTTGTTTGATTTAGTTGTCTTGCTTTGATCATCTTAGTATTATTGCATTAACTTTTTCTTTTCTAGGCTTCAATTATTTTTCTCGATTGATTTGATTTAACACAAGTAGTACTATTTATGCAAGTTACTGTCACACATAAATCACATATTCTGCAGAAATCCAAGAAAATGTTGAACTTTTTCGTTGCGTTTGTAAAGGCTTAAATTCGAGATCTATGATAACCGAGAAGTGAAAGCCAAATCCAATTGTTGGACCATAGTAAAGATTCGTTCAGATTGATTAGAAAAAAAAAATGTTTTTTAAAAAAGACATTTTTATTTGATCTCTTGTGATAAAAACTATTCAAAATACACTTTAAAAATGTTTCAAAATCTATTTTGAATGGTTATCAAACATTTCAATTTTTTCTAAAATAACTTATTTTCAAAATTAAACATTTGAAAAGTTAAACCAAACCCACTCTAAATTTAATAAATTTTAGACATTATATATGACTCAAACCTTCATTTCGACTAAAGAATTTGCTTCAAATTTGGCAATAACTATGACTTTCCATAATCCAAAGTTCAATTAAGATTTCATGTGGGAAAGAAGTCTTCAACGTTACATTTCAATCAATGAATTTGGCCCACAAATTTTCAAACTCTATCCCATTATTAATTTCATTTTTCAGATTACACATGATTTCATAAAGAATTATTGAAATGTAGTCCATCCCTATAATTACATTCAAAATAAAGATTGTGATTTCTCTCTCAACAGTGTAAAATCACTCACTAGCTACTACATGAATTACCAGCTTATAGTATCCTCGATTAATATATATATATATACATTAATTTTTTATTTTAAAAAAACTTAACTTATAAATTTCAATGGATGATGGTAAAAAATAAAAAAAAATAAAAAAAGAAACAATTATCCTTCAACGAGTCATCTAAGAAGTTCATTGATATTTTAACACGAAGAGATCGGAGGATCGAGTCTCCCCACCCCTGTTGTTGTACTAATTAAATAAAAAGTCTGATGATTGTCCTATGTATTGAATTAAATAACTCTCTAGAACTGAGGGGAAAAGAAAAACTTGAATTGAATGAAAAAGAAGTAGGCCAAATTGAATGGAGTGAACAAAAAAAAATTGACCAGACAAGAAGAAAATTAGAGACAAAAAGGTTAGAAAGAAAGGGTTCATGGGATTGTATAAAATTTATGAAATATTCTCTTTTGGGTTTCTAAGATTGAATGATATAATAATTTTGCAGGTTGAAAATCCATGATGGAATGAAGTAGATGGAGACAATAAATATATATTCCAATGAGGTTTTTTGTTTTTATTTCATGTGGGACAAAATAAAATCTTGGAAAAAGATATACATTCATTGGATTTCTTTTTGTCATACAAAACAACTCAACATTATTTCCAAAAAATAGAAAAAAAGAAAGACTCAACATGTGGGAAGATTTAAAGGAATCTAAGGATGAGAAAAATTTGAGTGAATCAAAAGCTGACACATCTCCAAACAATTTCACTTTCCTTTTTTTAAAATAAGAAAAAAAGATAAAAAGATGAAACAGATGAAAAAAGAAAAAAAAAAAATTTGAAACTTGTCCATATGCTGGAAATGAGGAAATAAAAAGGGAAAAAAAGAAAAAAAGAACTCAATATATTTTTACTAATTATTCTTTTTCTCACAAATTTGATTTTCTTAGCCAAATTTCAAAAGAAAATAATAATAAAAAGATTACTATTCTTAGATATCGTTTGATAACCTTTTGATTTTTGGATTTTAAAAATTAATCGTGATAGATTTTGATTTAGTTTATCACCAATAGACTTCTATCAACCTCTATCAAATAAGATTAAA
>NW_028326828.1:0-1000 GCF_027475165.1 Benincasa hispida
TGTGGGTGATCCCACGTTCCTATCTTTTTGTGTTGATCAAAAGCATTACCTTTTGATCACAGAGATGTGAGATTCTATAGAAGGGTTCTGGATTTTTGTTTTTCCCTAAAAGGCACTTCTTTTTACTTTTTTCCAATTCAATTGGTTCCCACAAACCAAAGCCCTCAAAGAATTCCCAGAGGATATGGAGGTAATGTAAACCCCTGAACTTGTTTTACAAGTTAATTAAGCTTAAGTTCTCTTAATTGTGTATTGAGAATGTGTATAAAGACTAATGCAAAAGTAAGCTAAGTACGTAATAATGATTCGTCTCAAATGTTAAGAGAGGAAAAATTTTCTAAGTGTTACGAGCATATGCATTCGGTTGTAAACACAATTAACACATGGAGAGTTTGAGAAGTTTAAACGATGGCAAGCTAGAAAAGGGGCAAGAAATTATGCTACGTGTGAAATGTTGAACTCTCAGGTGAAGTAGAAAGAAGTTAACACTTAGAGAAAGTAGAGGACTCCATGTGTTGGAGCTCTGAGGCGCCATGCGGCTAACTCTATTGAACTACGTGGCTAGAGGTACAATAAGGGGACGTTATGGCTAAGTAGAATAATGCGGTGTGAGGGAACTTTGCGACCAACCTCGTATGCCAATGTTGAGGGCTAGGTTGAAAAACGAGGCAATAAAAGATCATGCATCAAAGGTGACACCTAGAGGATATGAAAATAAGTAGAAGTATGCACTGATAGAAAGAAGCTTAAGTAGCTGCAAGGCTATGCAATGAAGTTAAGTTGAGAAGTTCGGCTTAATTAACTGGTAAGCAAGCGAGGTGACAGACTTACAGATGTCAATTGAAAGATAAGTATACCAGGTGGCATTTAATTATACTGAATGCCATGCAAACTAGGTATAAATTAACTTGATGAAGAAGATAAATGGTTTGCCAAAACTTTCTTACGCCTAAGAGAAGAAGTGTTGTTGCCACTTGAAGACTTTGAAGTTTAAAGAGTT
>NW_028326829.1:0-37778 GCF_027475165.1 Benincasa hispida
AAGACATATAGGAAATAAGTTCACACCTAAATGGGATGGGCCCTACATTGTCAAAAAAGTATATAAAAAGGAGCATACAAGATTGTTGATCAAGACGGATTGAGAGTTGGTCCAATCAACAACAAGTTTCTCAAGAAGTTTTATGCTTAACAAATGTAAAAAAAAAAAATCGCAAGAGCCTAAATTTCTTGTTATTCCCTGCCTGCATGTGCTTAAAATGTGAACGACCCAAAAAAAAAAAAATCCTTATCGCAAGAGCCTAAACTGCTTGTTGCTCTTGGCCCGCATGAGCTTAAAAGGTGAACGACAAAAAAAAAATCTCTTTGTGAACTACGTTATGACTTGATCCCAATTCATTGTGAAGGGAACGTAGACAACTTGAAATAAACTTTAATTTTAGTCTAAACAAACAAAAAAATTTGAACTATGTCATGACTTGATCCCTTTCTTCAAGGGTACATGGGCAACCTAAAGAAATTTAAGTTTAGTCCATCAGAAAGGGTACCACAACCACCTAAGTATGACACTAAGAGATTGATGTTGATCATCCCCATTAAAGAATGACACTCTAGAAAAAAATGTTCATCCTTAAGGGGCAACACAATAAATTGAAGATGTTCATCCCTCGTAATGAGCTAACAAAGTAAATTAAAAGCACGCATTTGTTATGGCACTTTGCTTCCTCTTCAAAGTCAAGTTTGTAGGCTTCCCCACTTCCTCGTTGATGTCAAGTTTGGATGTTTCGTTGCTTCCTTTTGGAAGTTCAAGTTTTGTGCGACTTCTCTGCTTCCCCTAAAAGAAAATTATTCCTTGCAGTTTCGCTTCTTCTCCAAAAATTGTTGCAGTTTCTCCTTCTCTATAAAGACGTTGGTGCTGTTGCTTCTTCATCTCCAAGTATGAGGATCAGACCGCTGCTTTGATGGTTAGACCGCTGTTTCTCCATCTACAAATTTGATGGTTGCATTATTGCTTCTCTATCTCCAAGTTAGAAGGTTGCACTATTGCTTCTACAACTCTAAGTTCGATGGTTGCTTCGATGCCTCTTCAAATTCAACTTCAAAGGTTTCATCGATGCTCCTCCATCTTCAAGTTTAGAGGTTTTGTTGATGCTCTTCCATCTTCAATAGGCTTCGTCGATGCTCCTCCATCTTCAAGTTCAGAGGCTTCATCAATTCTCCTCCGTCTTTAAGTTCAGAGGCTTCGTCGATGCTTCTCCATCTTCAAGTTCAGAAGCTTCGTTAGTGCTTCTCCATCTTTAATTTTAGGGGCTTCATCGATGCTCCATCTTCATGCTCAAGTTTGGAGGCTTTGTGTTGTCATCTTCATGCTTAAAGTCGTGAAATCAAGCTTAATACAGATGATTCACCAATTCTTCATCAAACTGAAATGCAGAGGATTCGCCGATGGTGTAGAGGATTTGCCAATACTTTAAGCTTATATGCCGAAGATTCGCCGATGTTTTGTCAAACTCAAGTGTGAAGGATTTTCTGATACTTCAAGCTCAAGTTCAGAGGCTCGGTCAATGCTTCTCCATCTTCAAGTTTAGAGGCTTCATCAATGCTCTTCCATCTTCAAGTTTGGAGGCTTCACCACTTCCTTTTCAAAGTCAGGTTGGATGCTTCGCTCCCTCTTCAAAATATTGGTGCAGCTTCCTTCCCTCTCTAAATTGTTGGTGCAACTTTGCTTTCTCTCTCCCCCCCCCCCACCCCACCCCCCCCCAAAAAAAAAAAAAAAAAAAAAAAGGTCGGGTAATGCTTCGTTCCTTCTCTAAAATGTTGGTGCAGCTTCAATCCCTCTCCAAAATTGTTGGTATGGCTTCGACTCATATGCGAAATCAAGTTTGGACTGTCTGGCTTCACCTTATATGTGAGATCAAGTTTGGTCCACCTTGCTCTGCCTTATATGCGAGATCAAGTTTGGTCTGTCTAGCATTGCCTCATATGTGAGATCAAGTCCGACCCTCTTGCCTCTTCCCCAACTGCACAGTCAAATCCGGTTTGCCTTGCTTCGTTTCATCTGTGCGATTAAGTCCAATCTACCAGGTTCTGCATTCTTTTTGCCAAGCTTTGCCTTAGATGCAAGATCAGGTTACGTACTAAGATCGAAACCGATAAGGGGCAGAGATTAGAACCGTTAGAGCATTAAGTTGGAAACTGACGGAATGCTCAAGTCAAAGACTGAGGCTGGGACCGATGGATTCCCCAGGCCGCGTACTAAGATCGAAGCCAGTAAGGGGCGGAGATTAGAGCCATTAAAGAACTGATTGGAAACTGACGAAATGTTCAAGTCAAAAAGTTAGGCTGGGACCAACATAATCCTTAGGCCACGTACTAAGATCGAAGCCAGTAAGGGGCGAAGATCAGAGCCGTTAGAGCACTGAGTTGGAAACTGATAGAATGCTCAAGTTAAAGACTTAGGCTGGAACTGACAGAACCCTCAGGCCGCATACTAAGATCAAAGCCAATAAGGGGCGGAGATCAGAGCCGTTAGAGCACTGAGTTGGAAACCGGTAGAATGCTTAATTCAAAGACTGAGGTTGGAACCGACGGAACCCTCAGGCCACGTACTAAGATCGAGGCCAGTAAGAGGCGAAGATTAGAGTCGTTAGAGCACTGAGTTGGAAATCGACATAATGCTTAAGTCAAAGACTGAGGCTGGAACCAGCAAAACCCTCAAACCGCGTACTAAGATAGAAGCCAATAAAGGACGGAGATCAGAGCTATTAGAGCACTAAGTTGGAAACTGACGGAATGCTCAAGTCAAAGACTGAGGTTGGGACCGATAGAATCCTCAGTCCACGTACTAAGATCGAAGCCAGTAAGAGGCGAAGATCAGATCCGTTAGAGCATTGAGTTGGCAACCAACGGAATGTTCAAGTCAAAGACTGAGGCTAGGACCGACGGAGTCCTCAGGCCACATACTAAGATTAAAGTTAGTAAGGGGCGGAGATCAAAGCCATTAGAGCACTGAGTTGGAAACCGACGGAATGCTCAATTCAAAGACTGGGGAAGAATCGACGAAACCCATAGACCGCATACTAAGATCAAAGCCAATAAGGGGCGGAGATCAGAGCCATTAGAGCATTGAGTTGGAAATCGACAGAATGCTCAAGTCAAAGACTGAGGCTGAGACCAACGAAACCCTCAGGCCGCTACTAAGATTGAAGCCAAAACAAAGTGCCAAAGTCCTCGAAGACTTAGGGCGGAGTCTTCAGGTCATGGACTAAAATCGGGCTTGCAAAAAGAATTTTGAAATTGACCCCTTAGGCCACCTGGCATTTTGTTAATAACTTCAACAAAGGAGGGGGGGCAAGTCAGTGAATTAATATATATATATATATATAATAATAATAATAATAATAATAATAATAATAATAATAATAATAATAATAATAATAATAATAATAATAACAACAACAATAATAATAATAATAAAGAAAATGAGGGTGATAGAAAATTTTAAAGAGATTTGTTAAAATAAATCACATCAAATGAAAGATAAAAAAAAAAAGAAAAGATAAAGGAAAAAATATAAAAAGGAAAAAATGGTGAAAAAAGAAAGAAAGAAAGAAAGAAAGGATAAAAAAAGAAAGAAAAAAGAAATAAAAAATTGGAAGAAGAAGAGGAAATGGAGAGAAAGGAAAGTGTAGAAGAAGATGAGGGGATGAGGATAATGGTGGGGCTTAGATGTTCCTAGGTTTCATAACAAATTAGGAAATCTAAACTAAATAGAGATTTGATTTAAATTATTATATTTTTATTAGATTTCCTAATTTGATTCTATCCTAATTTCAAATGAAATTTTAAAAAAAAATAAATTAAACAAATTCCTTATTTATTTTGATTTTATTAGATTTTGTCCTCAAATTTATCTTCAAAAGATTTGGACATATTCCAAATTTTATGCAAAATCAGATTAAAATGGGTATAAAAATTGAATTTTATTAAATTAAAAATTTGATCATATTCCAAATTTCATTTTTGGAATGCAAATTCTTAAGTTTTTATCTCCAAATCAAATTAAATTAGAGAAAAAACTTGAATTTTTTCTTAAATTAAAAATTTGGCGATACTCCAAATTTCATTTAAATTCAAAATTTTTATGGTTTTATCTCCAAATCAAATTAAATTGGGGATAAAGCTTGAATTTTTTCTTAAATTAAACTTTGGTCATATTCCAAATTTCTAAATTTAAATTTTTACGTTTTCGTCTCTAAATCAAAATAAATTGGAGATGAAAACTTAAAGTCTTTCTTAAAGTTTGGCCAGATCCCAAACTTTATCACAAATTTTAATCAAACTTATGTACTAAATTTATAGTTTGGTTATTTGAACATATCGAGGTCAAAAATAAATTACTTGTATCTCGATTCCAACTTTATCTTTTACTAGATTCATCCACTCACATCCGTGCATAAATCTCGAAAAGGGGGCATTTGTTGAAGGAAAAATTTTGGACCAATCACAAATTGTCAAGTTGTTTACTAAATTAATGATGAAATTTCAAAATATTAAATTTGAGACCAATTAGAAGCTGACATGTGCCCCAAATTAGAGTTGAAGATAAATTTTGATGATGCCACGTGGTTTCATCATAACCGTTAAATTGGATAAAATTAACTTGGTCCAATTTAATATTATTATTATTTGTGTTAAAATCTTTAAACCCGAAAATAAGTTTAATTTGACCCAGATATCAAATCAAATCCAAATCTAACTATTTGGGCCTAAGAGTTTACTCATGGATCAACCAAGCCCAAATCCAACTAATTGGGTTAAGAGCCAGACCCATGGGTCAACCAAGCCCAAGTCCATCAATCCAACCTAAGAATTCTATAAATAGAGAAGCTCTCCTCATTTGCAAAAGTTAGTAGTTCTACCTCCAGAGGGCCCAGAAGAGAATTCTTTAACAAACAGAAGACTCCCAAGACTCATGAAGTTGCACTTATAGAAGACAAAAGACCCTTGAAGACACAAAGACCCTTGAAGACACAAAGACTTTTCTAAGACTTCTGTTTCAAGAACGTTCGATGCTTTTCTTCTTCAAGTCAAGCACATCCATTCCATCGAGAGAGAATCAGAGGATCAAGTACTAGAGATCGAACCACTTTGCATCAAATGAACATCAACACCAACACCAACTCAAGTTCAACTCCACAAAATACGTTTCTCAGGAAATCTCGTGTGAACAGTAACACTATAGCAAAGGATAACAAAATGATGAATGAACAATAATAAAAACTGTAGCAAATTGGGGTTTTGAAATAGTGTTGACTATAGCTAATTGGGAAAGACAAAATAGTATTTACTATAGCAAGAGGTAGTTATTATAGTCTTAGGATAGTCCTTTCCCCATAGGAATTATATTTATACCCTCATATCAGCAAATATTTACTAAAATGTTTATATCACATTCATCAGGAATGTTATATATAATTTTTTAATATTTGAATTATATGAATTTGGTACCTTTAGTCCTTCAGGATATAATTATTAAGTGACTTATATAAATGTATAACAACTACATCCATAAGATGTATGTTAAGCTTTTCATATACAAATAGATAAATTAGATATCTTATGGTATTGTATCCACTAAGGAGAATATGTCTCATTATAATCAATACCATTTTTTTACGAGAATTATTATAGAACTTGTCTTGCGTTATATAATGTGAACCCATTCTTTTTGTTTTACTTACAAATATTCACTTGTATCCCACATGGTTGACATTCTCTAATGTTTGAACTACTAGTTCTCACGATTTGAAAAATAAGTTCATTTTTATTAGAACGTTTCTTTCCACGCAACTCAATCATTTCTATATGGCGACATTTTTTTTCAATATATCTAAGTATATAATACTCATCTTCATCAATAATGTCGTGAGCAATATTTTATGCAAAAATGTTGCCAATTTATTTAAGTATGGTTTCCATCTTTTTCTTGTGTCAAGACATGATTTATTAAGATCTCTTTATTATCCTCTTTTATTTCAAGATTTTCATGAGTACTCATATTTAAAATTTCTTTTAGAATATCTATATTATTAACTGAGTTATTTTGATTATTGACTACTTTTTTCCGAGAATCTTTGTCTTTGGAACTTATGTGTCTATCACGCTTCAGACGTGTTGTAGACTCATTAGTATTGACAACTTGTTGCACTGGGATATCAATTTTAGATATTGTATTTGCGACCTTTTTTTATAACTTGGTCACTTTCTTGCAACAGTAAATGTTCTGTAAATGCATTTAACATGTTTGCAATATTTTGAAAATGAATTATCTTTTAAACTTTAAGTTCAAATTAATCTATATGATGATAAAAATGAGACAATACTTATACATTTCATTCAACTTATTTTTCCAACTTCTTCTTAATTTCTCTCTTAATGTTGGAAGATTTGTCTCATCAATAAAAAAAATAACAAATTGTGAAGTAAATACATCACCCCATCAGGGGGTCAAAGCGTTTATTAAGTAATGTGAAATCAATTTCAACATAAATTTATAACCCTTTTTTGAGGAGTAATTTTAATTATTCCATCATATTAATTGTTTCTATGGAACAATTTAAACATTTAGTGCACATGAAATATATTTGATTTCTAGTCATAAGCTTATAAACCGTTTATAAGCCATTGACTTAGAGCATATATAATAACATGATCTCATATAGATTTAGAAGTTTTGCTATTTGAATATAAGCTATAGGATATCAACACTTATCTCAATCAATTATCAAAAGTTTGGGATGCAAACTCACTAGCAATATCAAAACAAAATAATAAGTATATATGTGACCATCAATTGGATGAACTAACAAAATCATAAAATATTGAAATAGTTCACTTGGAAGATTAATAAATCCAAATATACAACCATGAATCCATTCCAAAAATAGGAGAGATTCAATTTCAATTTTAACTAATGAGATTTTGATAATTAATCTCTTAAGAACAAGATACTCTGACCATTAATTATATGGAAGAATCATCTAGTTCTTCAATGGATGTCAATGTATATTTCTAATAATTATTTTCACTATTGACCCAAAAATGACTCATCATGTCAAAGAAAATATATATGCATCAATGAACTTCAGGTTCATTGTTGCATATATTTCAACTACACAAATATGTGTGAATACAATTTAGAAGGAAAAACATAACTTTTCTATATGTATTTCTGATAGAAGACAATAGATATAGTATATAAATACCAAATATTGTTCTTATTATCAATTTTTCTAGATGATATTGAAGGATCCACAGTGAAGGGATCCTTGAGCGGAAGCAGATCTCCCAAATCCCAATTTTCATAATTGAAAATTTTTACAAAGAAGAAGGAAAAAAATTGCATTTAATTTTAAAACATACAACATGTTAAACATAAATTAAATGGGTTTCTGAAACTCTTACCTTTGAAGAACTCAAATCTTCACGTATCCTTTCCCACGAACAATCACGAACTATTAATAAAATGGCCAATTAGGCATGACTGCAAGGAGATCTTGGTATTCTCTGGGATGAAAACCCATGTGGAGTGGGCTCTGGCTATTTTGGATTTTTGTGAGAAAGAAAGAGATTGAGATAGGAAAAGAGAACTCAGGGCAATTTTGCATAGAGCACTTTTTCTTTGTGTATTCTTGTAGGAACAAGAAGAACAGATCCATGTAATTCCCATTTCCACTATCTATTTGGTGGGGGGGAGAGAGGGTGGTTATGAATCCAATTAATGTAATCGATATTTGAATCATATTCAAATATTTATTTCCTCTAAAAAATAATTCTTTCAAATAATTTGAACACTTCAAATTAATCCAAAAATTGGTTCTTATTTAACCCTGTTGAGCTACTGATGGACCTCATGGACCTATAGCTTGAAGCACCAACGGTACATGAATAATTAATTAAACTCTTTAATTAAATTATTTACCATCCGTTAACTGTCGGGCACTCCACTAAAGACTGAAAGTTTAACTCTTCGCACTATAGATATATTTATGTGTCCATTGGATATAACTAATGACTGGTACAATGACTCTTCACAAATTGCTCGTAAGTACAGTTGGGCCAAAATTCTCGTTTTGCCCCTGTAGTTACATCTAACTCCTTAAGTACCACTGATCCCTTTAATGAACAATAAATCATAGTTCAACTATGATCAAACCTCTCTCGAGCCAGGAGAAGGTGTGGCGCCACATTGTTCAAGCCCTAGAATCAACCCTTAAGGAAGCAATTTATCTACTTGCCCAGACATTGGGGAAGGAATGAATTCCTTCTTGTGTACTTGTGTTCCCAACTCCCGAATCAGACGAATCCTAAAAAATGGTAGGCTTGTTGAGTCAATGATCTGGCCACTCTCACCCATACAAATCAATGGACCGGTCTCATAGGTAGGAGTTCACAAGTCACTCAGGATTTAGGTTATGTTACCTATGGTCATCTAGTGAAATGTAAGTCTTTATGATGAATGATGTTATATAATGAGATTAAACATTTTGTGGTTTGATCTTATACAAACTCCTTTTGTATAGAATATCCTTGCTCATATGTCCCCACATGAATTATCAGGATCAGATAATTTGTAGCACTTTACAACAATTGTAACATCTACAAAGCAGGTCATACTTGTAGTGTCACCAGGATATGGTATCCAGCCTTATCCATCTACTACAAACTATTTAGGTTATCATTTAAACATAATCCAACCATATGTCTATACATACATGTTTAAGCTATAAGATAATTCTGGATTTTAACTTATTGGTTTGTGGCTAATGCAACTAATTTTGAAATAAAACATCAAATATTTGATTACATAAATAAAATGATTGTACATTATAATTACAAACTCAATGACCCTACAAGATTTAGAGCATCAATCCCAACAATCTCCCACTTGACCTAAAGCTAGTGGGGTTTACAATAAAGACAATATACAAAGTACACAAAGCAATAAACTAGGGCATAACACGCGCCCAGTACAAATCTCCCACTTGCCATAGTCTAGACGTGGACGAATAGACTCATACTCTACTGGTGATTCTCAAACACCTTAGCCGCGAGGATCTTCGTAAACAGATTAGCAACATTGTGCTTCGAAGTGATCTGTATAACAATCACGTCTCCTCGATGCACAATCTCTCAGATGATATGATACTTTCGCTCAATGTGTTTGTCGCGCTTATGACTCCTAGGCTCTTGGGAATTAACCACAACACCACTATTATCATGATAAAGTGTGATGGGTTTTGCATTGTCTGGAATGACTTTCAGATCCATCAAGAATTTCCTAAGCCAAAAAGCTTCCTTAGCAGGTTCATAAGTCGCTAATACTCGGCCTTCATAGTGGAGTCAACAATGTACCTTTGCTTGCTGCTTCTTCAGACTATTGCCCCTCCGTTAAGAGTAAACACCGATCCTGATGTCGATTTCCTAGAATCCTTATCAGTCTGAAATCCAGAGTTTGTGTATTCAGTAAGGATTAGATCCTTAGAACCATACACGGGCATATAATCTCTCGTTCTCTGTAGATACTTGAGAATATTTTTAACGGCGGTCCAATAATCATATCTTGGATTAGACTGATATCTATTGATTATCCTTACTACATAGCAGATGTCAGGTCATAACATCGCATACATCAGGCTACCAACAACCGATGCATAGGAGATCCATCTCATCTTCTCAACCTCTTGAGGTGTCTTAGAACACTGTTCTTTAGATAATATCACTTCATGCCTGAAAGATAGTAAGACTGTCTTTGAGTTCTGCATCGAATACTTGACAAGCATTTTGTCAATGTATGATGCTTGAGACAGAATAGCATTTTTTTCTTTCGATCGCTAAAAATCTGAATTTCAAAAACAAATCGAGCCTCTACCAAATATTTCATTTAGAATTGAGTCGATAGCCAGTTCTTAACTTCAGTCAGTAGACCTACATCATTCCCAATTAGTAGAATATCATCTATATATAATACTAAGAAAGCTACTGAACTATTGATAATTTTCTTGTATACACAAGTTCTATCAACAATTTGATCAAAGCCATAAGATTTTATCATAGTATCAAACCTTCTGTTCCAAGATCGAGAAGCTAGCTTCAGTCCATAAATGGACCGATTAAGCCTACAAACCTTTTGCTCTTGACCTTGGGTTATGAATCCCTCGGGTTGCTCTATATAAATGGTCTCCTCAAGATTGTCATTCAGAAAGGCAGTCTTGACATCCATTTTTCAAATCTCATAGTCATAATATGAGGCAATGGATAGGAATATCCGGCTAGACTTTAGCATGACAACAGGTGAGAAAGTCTCCTCATAGTCGACTTTTTTAACCTGGGTATAACCTTTTGCCATCAGTCTAGTCTTGAAGGTTTGCACCTTCCCATCATCACCCTGTTTTCTCTTATAGATCCATTTGCAACCTATAGGTTTTATCCTATCATATTGATCTATAAGATCCAATATTGAATTGAAGTACATTGACTCCATTTCGAGATCCATAGCTTTGATTCACTCATCTTTGTCAACCTTCTCCATTGACTTCTTGTAAGACAATGGATCCTCAATATCTCCATCAGCTACCATAGCAAGAATTTCAGTTAAACCCATGTAATGGACAGGTGGGTTCGCAACTCTCCTACTACGTCGAGGTTCCCTCAACACTTGAGGTGGATTTAACCTACTAGATAATCCAACTTCAACAACTCTTGTTGAGGTGTTGGATTATTCGACAACTCTTATTGATGATTCAGTAGTTTCTTTGGAAAGTTTGTTCAACACAATCTTACTGCGGGGCTTGTGCTCCCATATGTGCTCTTCTTCAAGAAAAGTAGGATTTGTCGATACAAACACTTTGTTTTCTTTTGGGTCAAAGAAGTAACCACCTTTCGTTCCTTTGGGGTAGCCTACGAATAGGCACAATTTTTAACGAGATTCCAATTTCTTAGGATTAACCTCAAGCATATGTGCCGAGCAACCCCAAATTTTCAATTTTAGCCTTGAATTCTTTGAACTTTTCAAAAGATTCAAATTTATGTTGCATTCAATAAACGTATCCATATCTTGAATAATCATCAATAAAAGTGATGAAATATTCATAACCTCCCCTAGCTTTTACATTCATGGGACCACAGAGGTTTTAATGTACTAGCTCTAGAGGTTCTTTGGCCCTATGACCCCTTTCAGTAAAGGGCCCTTTAGTCATTTTGCCTTCAAGGCATGACTCACATACAGATAAAGGATTTTCTTCTAACTCGCTTAGAAGTCCATTCTTCACCAAGCTCTCAATCCTATTGAGATTGATGTGTCCAAGTTTTAGGTCCAAAGTTTTGCATTTTCTTTAGGAGAAATTTTAAGTATTTTATGTTGAGTTACCGCAGTTTTAAACATCTCAGTGTATGGAGGGCTTTAGTAGCTAATGACCTTAGCACATATAAATTATTTTCCAGTTCAGCTGAACAAATATTAACACTAGTCCAATGCGTTCCAAAGAAAGGGGGAATAACTGTGATAGTCAATAGCAATAATGAACTCATTCCTTCAAGAACTGTCATGGGCTGGCACATCTGTATGGACTATAGGAAGCTCAATGTGGCAACCAAGAAAGATCATTTCCCCTTCCCTTTCATTGACCAAATGCTTGAAAGACTGGTTGGAAAAGAATTTTATTGTTTCCTTGATGGATACTCTGGTTATAACCAGATTTTAATTGATCCAGAAGATCAGGAAAAGACAACATTCACCTGTCCCTTTGGAACGTTCGCGTTCAGGCGCATGCCCTTTGGGCTATGCAACGCACCTGGAAAATTCCAAAGGTATATGATGGCAATTTTCTCTGACTTCTTGGAAAAGATCGTTGAAGTTTTCATGGACGATTTTTCAGTCTTTGGAGACTCATTCCAATCATGCTTAGATAACTTGGAGGCCGTCCTCGCTTGATGCGAGGAAACAAACCTTGTGTTGAATTGGGAAAAATGTCACTTCATAGTGACTGAAGGAATTGTCTTAGGCCACAAAGTATCTAAGCTGGGTTGGAAGTTGATGAAGCCAAGATAGATGTCATTGCTAAACTTCCACCACCATCAAATGTTAAAGCTCTACGAAGTTTTCTAGGACATGCTGGCTTCTATCGAAGGTTCGTTAGAGGATTCTCGCAAATTGCGCGACCTCTGAGCACATTGCTAGAAGTGAACCAACCCTATAATTTCAATGACGACTGCTGGACGTGTTTGAAACATTAAAATATGCGTTGACTACAGCCCCGGTACTAATAGCACTGGATTGGTTGTAGAGTTTTATTCTCATGTGCGACGCGAGTGATGAGAAAGGAAATTTGATACATCCCATCTCTTACGCGTCCAAAACCCTGAATGACTTTCAGGAACACTACACAACCACGGAAAAAGAATGTTAGCGGTAGTGTTTAGCATCGAGAAGTTTAGATCTTATTTAGTATGTGCGTCAGCCACCATCTATACAGATCACTCAGCCATAAAGTTCCTGATGAGTAAAAAGGACGCGAAACATAGATTAATAAGATGGGTGCTGTAATTACAGGAATTTGACATTGATATTCAGGATAGAAAGGAAACTGAGAATCAGGTGGCTGATCACCTGTCCAGGTTAGAAAATCAGGAAATGCAAGATCAAGAAAGTGAAATCAAAGATTCATTTCCTGATGAAAGTTTGTTCAAAGTTAAAGGCAGGGAACCTCGGTACGCAGACATAGTTAATTACTTAACTACCGAGCAATTCCCTGGGAACTTCAACTCTCGGCAAAAGAAACGGTTAGTACACGACAGTAAATTTTATTTTTGGGATGAACCGTTACTATATAAATAAGATTCTGACTTGGCTGAGTAAATGCATCTTGGCTGAGTGTCATGACTCTCCTTACGGAGGCATTTTGGTGGGCAGAGAACTGCTGCGAAGGTCCTTCAAAGCGGATACTTCTGGCCCACCTTCTTTAAATATTTGAGGGAGTATGTTCGTAAATGTGACCCTTGTCGACGCACCGGGAATATCTCATCAAGGGACGTAATGCCCTTGAACAATATTCCTGAAGTTGAATTATTTGATGTTTGGGGCATTGATTTTATGGGACCTTTTCCCCTGTCCTGCGGCCAACAATATATCCTGCTTGCAGTAGACTATGTATCAAAGTGAGTAGAAGCAGTAGCTTGTGCCAGAAATGATACGTCCACTGTTTCTAAGTTTCTTACCAAGAACATCTTCACATGCTTTGGAACGCTAAGAGCCCTGATAAGTGACGAAGGTATGCATTTCATTAATCACATCATTTCTAAATTACTTGCCAAATATAATGTTAGGCTCAAGATAGCTACCGCCTACCACTCACAAACGAATGGTCAAGTTGAGGTATCCAATCGGGAAATAAAATCTATCCTAGAGAAAGTTGTCAACACATCGTGGAAAGACTGGGCACAGAGGCTGGATGAAGCACTCTGGGCCTACAGGACTGCGTATAAGACCCCCATAGGTATGTCTCCATACTTTTTAGTCTTTGGAAAAGCTTGTCACTTACCTTTAGAGTTGGAGCACAAATCTTTCTAGGCAGTAAAGAAGCTAAATTTAAACTTGGACACCGCGGGCGATCAACACAAACTTCAGCTCAATCAGCTTGAGGAGTAGCAATTGAACGCATACGAGAATAGCAAGCTCTACAAGGAGAAGATCAAACGTTGGCATGACCAACGCATTAGTAAGAAAGAGTTTGTTGTTGGCCAAAAAGTTTTATTATTCAATTCACGATTGCATTTGTTCCCAGGGAAGTTAAAGTCAAGGTGGTCAGGACCATTCATCATTAAAATAGTCTTTCCCCATGGAGAAGTAGAATTAACGTGGGAGGATGGCACCAATGCGTTCAAAGTAAACGGCCAAGGAGTGAAGCCATACTTTGAAGATGGCATAGAACATCAAATGTCATCTCTCGTACTATGCGAAGCTAACTAAGGCTTGCGTCGAAGCATCCCTGCATTCGCACCGACACAAATTCCAGGGTCGCTTCCTCTTTGCTTATTCTTTTTGCATTATGTATTTTATCAATACTTTTGAATTTACTTTGTTTATCCGCGTTTTTAGATTGATTGTTCATTGTTATTGCCTTCATAGTTAGAGATTTCTTGTTTAAAAAAAAATAAAGTTATGTGTAATCGGGATGGGATTAAACGAACGTGTTAGACTTAAGTCTAACGCATGGCCCAAGTCGAAAGGACGCGTCTCAAAAATACAAAACACTCGACTGCTTGTAAGCCCAATGCATGTCCTTGCGACTTCGCATTAAATGCGGACGTTAGCGTCGCCTGATGTCTCCCCCCTCTCTCTCTCTAGCTTATAAAAATCGAGACCCTTCGTTTTCTTCTTCTTCATTGCCCTCGAGCTCTCTATGAAAGAAAAAAAAAGGAAAACCCTAGCGCCTCTCATTTCTCTCACCGTCGTTCACTCAAGCATTTCTCCGGCCACTCTTCAACCATGATGTCACGAGCGTCTGATAGTCAGAATCAATCAATGAGCTTTGGAGACGTCTCACCGGTAAGCTCTTTCTCCTCCTTGTCTGTTTCCACATCGCCTCCCCCAAGCCCTCGAAAAACCTCAAAAACCACCGTCCCTACTAAACCTCTGCACGATGAAGTATCCTTCACACCCCAGCGACCGTCTCGGTCGAAGCCCACTGAAGCCATCACAACCCTTCCTTCTAATACCACCCAAACAGCCCAAAACCACCCCAAAACCAAAACCTAAAACCCCTTCAAAACTAAGGCAGTGTCCTTTGTCATCCACGGCTGCACAGATTCTTATAGTCCCAAAATTCAATTAAATTAGAATTAGACATGAAATCTAGAAATATTTCTTATGTATACCAAGCCCACCCCACCACCATTCATTTCGAATATCACTCTGGTGGGTGCGACGCATGACCCCATCCCAGCCTACATTCATAATGCACCATCGCTAGCTGTGCGTCCACCTTCTCCACTGTCAATCCAACCCTTGGCCACCATCTACCCAGTTGAAGCCGAGGTGCCCAGCCAACCACCACGTTCACCCATCATCATCTCATCCCCTGGGTCGCCGAATACACCATCAGGCACCTCACTATTCACTTCACCTAGGCCTAGCTCTGACAGTCCTGCGTCAGAGCGTAACCTCGAAGAATTAGCGGAATTGGCTCGACGGGACGAGCAAGAAGTGTTTGGAGTTATCTTGGCAAGTCTGAATGAAGGCTAAGAAGAGGAGCAAGTGATGCATTCCAACCCACCTAACGAATCACTTGAATTGAACGAAGCAGAACACTACGTAATGATGCTCGAATCAGAGTTAGAAAAAGAAGATGAAGAAAAGGGATTTGGCCCAGATGCGTCGTAATCACGTCAAACTAACGCAAATGAAGGGCTCTCAAAAGCAAAGAGAGTGACAAGAAAGAGAAAATTAATCTTAGAGGAAAAAGATAAGCAGTCAGCATCCAGTCCTGAGGATGCAATGCGTGGGAGCTGCTCAAGATACAACGCATTAGAGAAGGAATTGGAACTTTATCAACCCGCAAAATAGGGGCGAAGGAAGTTAGCTCTCCAAAGGGAATTGGAAAACGAATTGAGAGAGCTGGCACGGGAAGCCAAGGCATATGAGGCGGGAAAGAGCAAGGTAACCGACGCATTACCTAAAAAGACCACAAGAAGGAAGCGCCAATTCAGTGATATTCTTGTAGAGAAAGGCTTTTTTCCTTAACGCCACGCATTGCCAGCATACATAACTGAAACCATAGACGCAATGGGTTGGGGTCAGTTATTCGTTGGGCACACAAGAATTTGGCCCAACCTTGTCTGCTAGTTTTATAGCAGTGGGTTCGACATGGACAAAAGTACAGCATTTGTTGATGGGGTATTGGTGCGCTTCTTAGCCGATAAGATCAATGAAGTGTTCAATATCACGAGTAATCCGGATGCAGAAGGCAACCGCATCTTGGAACAACCAATGCCGAGCCAAGTTGAAGATGCAATAAGAGTGGTAGCCAAGCCTGGAAGCAAGTGGAAAACGTCAAGAAATGGAGCAAAGATGTTAGCTTCCAGGAACCTAAACCCATACGCAAATCTATGGTATTATCTGATTAAGAGAAGCATCATGCCTACAACGCATGATGAAACATTATTGAAAGAACACGTCTTGGCTACTTACTGTATCATGCAGTGCATCCCTTTAGATGTAGGAAGAATAATAAGGGATCAGATCAAAGCCATCAAGACCAAACAACGAGGACAACTTTACTTTCCATAGCTGATCTGCGCACTGTGTGAACGCGGGGGCATCCCTCTGAGGCATTATTATGAAGAGATCGACGGTCTGATGGAAATCAAGTTAATCGGGCATTTACTTCGCGTTTCGTTGCATTAGCCTGCCTTACCTCCCAAAGAAGTGGCAGCCAGACCTTGATAATCTAAACGCGCCCCGAAAAGAAGACGTGTCTGGATAATTGAACACAGTGATGAAGCTTTAGAGCATGAAGATTACGAAGCAGAGCTTGAACTTACAGATGAAAAAGCACGACCAAACCTGAACCTCGTTCTCCAAAACTCACTAGTGGCCCCGCCAGAAGGGAGTCTTGACCCAACGCACCAAGAACATACTGATATAGATCAAGACATCCCTTGCTCCCTTCCTTCACCCTCACCAATTCCAATTCCCACTTTTGTGCCCCCTCCAATCATTTTTGAACCAACTGGGTTAGAGTCGAGTAACGCAGCAAATTTTGAAGACCCAGTTGAAAGAAGTGAAGAACCAGAACCACCTCAACACAACACTGACATTGAAGAGTTGAAAACTTTCATCAGTGATCAATTCAGACCATTGGCCGCGTCCATTGAAGGTCTTCAACAACAAAACAGGGTTCTAAGGAATTACTTAAGGCAGCAAACAAGAAGAATGCAAGACCAATTTATTTATACAATGCAGTAAATTAATCAGGTCTTGGTCGGAATGTTTTCCCTGCCTCCACTACCTATTCATCTTAGAAATCCTTTGCACTTTATGGATGAAGATCCTGCAAAAGAATGCAGGGATGATGTGCCAACATAATAAAGTTTTGGGGTGTTGGTTATTTTGTATTTTGATTTATTTGATGATCTTTTGTATTTGTTTGCCTTGTTTGTTTATTTCATACTTTTTTTGTTCTTTAGCTATTTTCTAGTCTTGTGCTTTGCCTTACCTCAATGATATCAAAAATATGAAATCTATAAGTATAGAGTAGGCATTAGGAAAATCAACAAAGCCTGAACTTCTCTAAAAAGACTACATGTTTCCTTTCTAATGCATGCAAGCTCTAAGTAAAAAATCCTTTTGGAACTCTCAAAGTATTTTCGAAATTTTGTTTCTCTTTTAGTAATGAAGATTTAGCTCATCTTCAAATTTAGGGATGAGGGGAATCCGAGTTAAGACGCATTAATTGAGTACATCAAAAAGAAAGGGAACAAAATAGAAAAATGTTAAACGCAACTCCTTTGTCATTCCTCTAAAAGAAAAACCTCAAAGTGGCATGAGTTAAAAAGTTGGAACAGGCACTTAGCCATAGTTGGATGCTCGCATGACACCCGTGGGGGCAAGCCAAAATGAAGTTAAGTCTCCTAGACCAATGCATCCCATAAAACACCTCTATCTAGTCTAAAGAAGTTGTGTCTTGAAACGCATGAATATTAGATATGAGTTTAGTTGTGAAGGGTTCTCACCCGGTGTTGGATGCTCGCATGACACCCGTGGGGGCAAGCCAAAATGAAAGTGGGATACCTGGAACAACGCATGGGTAATTGAAAATTCATATTTTTTTTTCTTTTTATCTGGCATCTATTTTAAAAAGCATCTAACGCATTGCTGGTTTAGAAAAAATAGGAATGTTTTGAAAAACGAAAGAAGTTGTTGATAAAAGGCTTGCTGCACCTGAAACTAAACATTATTCCTTTTAGAAAAGAGTCAATATGCGTTACATTTTCCAAACTCTTATCTAAGCTTATAATTGAATATAATGAGAGGCGAACTCTGCACAAAAAATACAAGGGAGATAACAAAGAATTATTTATGGAATGCTTGAGGACAAGCATTGTTCAAATTTGGGGTGGTGATAACTTGTAGAAATACAAGTTATTTTGGCTCTTAAGTTGGAACAACTAAGGTTTTTAATGATAAATTCTCCTCGTTTTTAGAAGAAACGCATGGAATTACTTTAACATTAGCAAAATCATGCAAAAGAATGTTTATTACTAAAATACTACGACACTAACGCATTAAATTGCAGGATTTCAACAAGAGGCTAACGCATGATTAAGAAGTGTCGCAGGCAAAGTTCTAACGCATGAGCCATGCGTCGGAGGGATTCAACGCAAAAAAGATTCATCGATTCAAGCTATTTGTGTCAAATCAACACTTGCAAGCATGGGCACCTACAGCAAGCAGTGTCTAAAAAGCTTCCGAGTGTCAGGCGGTTGAGTAGGGCATGGACTTTAATGCTGCTCATCACCAAGCTGGAGATGATCAACGCCTATAAATAGATGAAATCCCTCCATAGTTCGAAGTTAAGAGAAATTTCAAGTTCTCACTCTCAGTATTAGCTTAGTCGTAGTGTTAGATCTCTAGAGTTGTGCTGTGGTGCCAAGAAGAGTAGAACGGAAGAGAACCGCCATCACCACCGATCAAGGAGCGGAGGAAGCCGAGCTTGAGAGAGACACTTCGTCCAACTCTTATACAAGTGATTGTACACAACTAGAATTGAGCCAAAGAGATACAAGAGATTGTACTCTGTGGCTTGACTCAGTTCTTTTCATCTCATTTATTGCTTTCCTCATTTCATCTGATTAAATATTGCTTTTGTAAAGACAATATACTTCTTTATAAATTCATATATTTGATCCATCATGCTTTGCCATTGTTTATTTCTTGTTTATGTTCGATGCATCTATATTTCATGTAAAATTTCATTTCGAACGCATAGCCAACTTGATCAATTGGTAAAAGCATCTTTAGCTTAGACTATTCGAGAGAATAAATAAGACCACATCAAGTAGAACGTCTAGTACATCTAAATATAGACTTACTAGTGTTTATTGCATCCTGTGTTTGACGCATGCATCCTAGAGATAGGTTTTGTATGTTATTCGCATTGAGAAGTGTTGAATAAAGTCTAATGCATAAACAAAGATAAACAAATCATCTCATTCATCACATTCTAGTTCGTGTACATTCATCTTAGATCGACGCATACCACTTGCACTAAAATCCATTTCCACACGACCCATCATTCTCTACTCAACTCTTTTGTATCTTCTTGCATAAGCACAACACCTTAGTGTAAATAACACATTTCTTCATACATTAGGAAATCCCTACAACAGCTACAATGCAAGGTCCGCGTTAACTTAACCTGAATCCCTGAGTTCGACCCTGGACTTACCAGGAACCTAAATTGGATTTATACTTGGGTCTGATTTAGGAAAACTTGAACGTCAATAGTGGCGTGTCGTGCGTTTTGTTGCACATCTATAACGCATCAACGCGTTAGAAATACATAAATACATCAAAGCATCAATGCATCATTCATACTTAGAACTTATTCTTTCAAATCATTTTATACAATACATTCCTAGCGCGAATCATGATAGCAACGAACAAACTACATATACATTTTTTTAGTAAAATGAATTTATTCCGTAAAGTCAATTAGAGACCTCCCACTCCACAGTCGAGGAGGTGTGCCCAGTTCCAATCTACATCGTCATCTCACCAACATTTAGTTGCTGCTAGGAATTAATTCCCTGAAATGAAGGACAAATGTGGTTAGTGGCGCAAAAATCTATAATCCAGATCGAATCATTATTCTCCACTAAACATGTTTCCAATACAAGCAAACCAAATTTACCTTCATTGGCCTTCTTCTTTTTTACCAAGTATTTGGGGCAGTTCCTCTTCCGATGCTCATCTTGGTTGCAATGGAAACAAATTCCCTTTGCAGCCTTGGCTTTCTTTTGAGCAACGGACGGTGGTTTAGATTTTCCTTTCCACCTTTCTTCTTCTTCCACCTTTTGCTATCGAAGGAAGAAGGTATAGACTTTGTCCCAGAGGTCAAACCTCTGTGAAACTTCTTAGGGGATGAAACAAGACTTTCTTCACCCTTCTGTCCCTTGTTTGTCATTAAGGACTAGAAGGTTTGTAGCTCGTTGAGGAGGGTGGTTAGGTTGTAGTCAATCCTGTTTAAAATAGCATTGCTCTGAAAATGAAGGAAACTTCCAGGTAAAGATTCCAAAATAATAATAACATGGCTGACTTCATCAATGACAGACCCATTCATCTTTGTCATGTTGAAGTGGACCATCATGTTGAGAACATGTTCTCGAACAGATGCCCCTTCTTGTATTCGAGCATTGAAGATGTGTTTGAGAGCGTCATGCCTAAGTTATGTGGACGGTTGTCTGAATATTCTCTTCAGGGACTCCATGATCTCGCGGGCTGTGAGCATGGGCTCATGCTTCTTGGCCAAGACTTCAGAAAGACTAGCCAAGATGTACATCGGGGCTTTTTATTTTTCCGTGTCCATCGCTCGTATGCTTCTCGAACATTTCGAGCAGCATTAGAAGTTGGAATGGGAGGACAATCCTCCATAAGAACAAAACGAAGGTCGTCGATTATTAAAATTATGTTGATCGTGTTTTTCCATGTTATGTAGTTTTCACCGGTTAATTTATCAGCGGCGAGAAAATTCAAAGTAGCAGTGGCCATTGAAACAAAATTGCTTAAACATACAAATTATTTATAATTAGTTTATTTGCATTAAATCATTAAGACAACTAATTAGTTTTAGCAAAAAAAATCTAGTGTACCCTAAGTGACATCTAATTTGCAATGAAAGTCACCGTAGGGTGCTCAAGTGCTCCTTCACTAAAATGAGACATTTTCAACTATTAGACAGAAACAATACCTTGTCACTGTAACTAACAGTCACCATTGGTCGGTTCAGAATTTGTTAACTTATTTAACTATTTTTGTAAATTTAACCCCTCATTTTAGGTTCTAGAGTTTTGCCCCATGAGCCAACCATAGGGAAAAATCGATTGGGACATGAAATTAAAGCAACCCTGTCCATTTTTGGAGATCGAATAAAGCATCATGCAAAAATTTCATCCTTTTAGTGGGGCACCCACGGTGCCACGAGACCATGCATGATACTTTACTTCAATCTAATGAGAGAGACCGAGAGATGTGTTGCCACATGTCTCGCTTCACTTACTATAAACACTCTCTCCATTCATCTTGATATTGATCTATACAAATGTCACCCATAGGGGGACACGCATGGTGCCTCGAGGCCGAGTATGGACCTCACAGTGTGAATTTTAAGAAGAAACGTGAAGAGGATAACATGAAGTATCATATACCCCATTTTCCTCCCACTGAGTATTTTACCTAGGGTTAATTAACTTAGGAAAAACTCAGCTACTGATTTTATCTAAATATTTGTTTAATTTGCCCAAAAAAAAAAAACATTTGTATTTGGATAGTTAAACAATTTTGATTAAGGTCTATTAAACTCTTTAATAAATTTTAATCAAACTTGCGTGCATGTAACAAATCTATGTAATTCACCTTTCCAGGTAAATTCCCAAGTAGGGGTGTTATGTTTCCGTCAACTTAAATACCCTAGCCTAGACATAACTCGCCTTAGACAAAAGGTCCCTTATAGATATATTTATTACATTGTTAATCTTTTATTAGGAATAAATTTAATCCTATTAAACCGATTAAAAGATTAAACTAAGATTTCTAATCTCATTAGAAACGTGATCTTAGGTCTATATGAATCATATTTTAAAACAATTTTAAAGATGATTATAACCTAAGGTTTGCATGCTACTCTTAATTATTGATTTTAATTTCTAATTTCATCTTGTTACAACAAAACCATATATTGCATGCTTTGACAAACTTTAGTAAATCATAACAATTATAAATTAACCTAAAGTAGTGTCATGCTTCATGCATTTTTAATTTCATTACTAACATATATAACAATTATATACACTAAGGTAATGAAATTATTAATAACATACTATAAACATACATTCATACTATATATTATAACTCTTATAATATAAATGATACATGTATATGTTATTAATGCATGCATGCATATATTATAACATTTATGGTATATGATGCATGAGCATGCTATATAATTTAAATCATGCATATACATATATTATAATACTTATAATATAAAATGACGCATGAAAATAAATGCATAACCTATGGTAGGATTTAATTCTATATAGCATACAATATGACATATATGTAAGTAAAAAACATACATCACATGTATATTTAAAAATAACAGTTAATGGACCGGGATAGAACACATAAAAGAAAATTAAAAAACAAACTATTACGAAAATAATAGTCATCCGATTCAAATTAGGCGAACCGGGCCTTGAACCGCTTGAACCGGACCGACCAGCCATCGAACCAAACCCGAACCAGCCGAAATGACTAAACTGGAGTCGAACCAAGTGAGCCACGAACTGAACCGAACAAGAATCGATTGGTTCTTTTCGCATCGTAGCATTGCAACGTTGTGCCCAGTGTTGCAACACTTCGAAATGAACATAACATTGTTCTTCATCATAGCGTTGCAACGCTGCGGTACAGTCTCGATTGTACTATTGCAAAAACCATGGATTCTTCATCGAATTTGGTCCCCTCTTCATCAGAAACTCATTGGAAACGCCACAAATGACTCAAGGACTTGAAAATACAAAACATAGGCCCTTACAAACAAATTTATAAAGAATAAAGTCATAAATCTATGTGTCCTATCTCGAAACATCCATTAACAATACCACATTCACCACAACATCATTCATCACATGAATCCATTACAGAATGTCGAAAAAAAAAATCCCACCATGACTGTAAAAATAATTCCAAAAAAATTGAGAATCTGGGATCAAATCCTAAAGGCTCGAATACCAATTGAAGGATCCACAGTGAAGGGACCCTTGAGCAGAAGCGGATCTCCCAAATCCCAATTTTCATAATTGAAAATTTTTACAGAGAAGAAGGAAAAAATATGCATTTAATTTTAAAACATACAACATGCTAAACACAAAAATAAATGGGTTTCTGAAACCCTTACCTTTGAAGAACTCAAGTCTTCACGTATCCTTTCTCACGAACAATTACGAATTTTGAATAAAATGGCCAATTAGACACCACCATAAGGAGACCTTAGTATTCTCTGGGATGAGAACCAAGGAGAAGTAGGCTCTGGCTATTTTGGATATTTTAGGGAGAGAAAGAGATTGAGAGAGGAAAAGAGAACTCAGGGCAATTCCACAAAGAGCACTTTTTCTCTGTGTATTCTTGCAGGAAGAAGAAGAACTGACCCATTCAGTTCCCACTTCCACGATTAAGAGAGATAAAATGGGTGGGTGTTACAGCTTCCTCCTTTAATTAATTTAAAATAATTAAATATTAATTAATATATTTAATTAAATAAATAATTTAATATATATTAATATGATAACTACCTTATCATATAATATATATTAAACTATATGTTATATTAAATATAACATAAAACCTATAGTCTTAATATTGTATCATATACTATATAACCTATAGTTTCCTTTCTCACACTAATGACATTTAATATGAATCACTTTTATATTAAATTTAATAATATGAATTCAATTCATATAATTGATATTTGAATCATATTTAAATATTTATTTCCTCTAAAAAACTTTATATTATAATGTTTCATATACATTATAACAATTATATCATATTAATTAATTTAACTTAATTATATCATATATAATCAATTCCCTCAAATAATTTGAACAATTCAAATTAATCCAAAAATTGATTCTCATTTAATCTTGTTGAGCTACCAACTGACCTCATGGACCTGTAGCTTGAAGCTCCAATTGTATGTGAATAATTAATTAAACTCTTTAATTAAATTATTTACCATCCATTAACTATCAGACACTCAACTAAAAACCGACAATTGCATTCTTTGCACTACATATATATTTCTATGTCTATTGGATATATACAATCAATGATACGATGACCCTTCACAAATTGCTCGTAAGTATAGTTGAGCCAAAATTATCGTTTTGCCTCTGTAGTTACATTTAACTCCTTAAGTACCACTGATCTCTCTAATGAACAATAAATCATAGTCCAACTATGATCAAACCCCTCTCGGGCCAAGAGAGATTGTGGTGCCACATTGATGAAGCCTTGGAATCAACCCTTAAGGGAACAATTTATCTACTTGCCCCGACATTGGGGAAGGAGTGAATTCCTTCTTGTGTAGATGTGTTCTCAGCTCCCCAATCAAACGAATCCCCAAATAGTAGACTTATTGAGTCGGCGATCTAGCCACTCTCACCATACAATCAAAAGACCGCCCTCATAAGAAAGAGTTCACAACTCACTCAGGATTTAGGTTATGTTACCTATGGTCATCCTGGTGA
Source organism: Benincasa hispida (assembly GCF_027475165.1). Classification (NCBI taxonomy): domain Eukaryota; kingdom Viridiplantae; phylum Streptophyta; class Magnoliopsida; order Cucurbitales; family Cucurbitaceae; genus Benincasa; species Benincasa hispida. The sequence goes on from NW_028326829.1 coordinate 24,552, forward strand.
AATGTAAATCTCTATTATGAATGACGTTAAATAATGAGACTAAATATTTCGTGGTCCGATCTTATATAAACTCCTTTGTATAAAAGACCCCGCTCATATGTCTCCACGTGATTGACTAAGATCAGATCATTTGTAGCACTTTACAACAATAGTAACACCTACAAAGCGAGCCATACTCGTAGTATCACCAGGATAAGGTATCCAGCCAGCCTTATGCATCTACTACAGATCATTTAGATTATCACTTAAACATAATCCATCCATATACATACATGTTTAATCTACAAGATAATCCTGGATTTTAGTTTATTAGTTTGTGGTTAATGCAACTAATTTTGAAATAAAATATCAAATATTTTATAACATAAATAAAATGATCATGCATTACAATTATAAGCTATAAGACCCTACGAGATTTAGGGCATCAGCCCCAATAGATATCTATTATAATATATACCTTCCAATTTTACTAAACTTCTCTTTGATTTACAAAAGAATAAAGTATATCAATTGTCGATTTTGTTCCTCTGGCAAAATATTATTTTCTTTTCCCATCTTTAATCAAGTCTACAGGACTTAATATCATATTTGATTTTCTGTTTCAAGCATTTGAATTTTGGAAAACATAAGTATAATATGCATAGATGTACTATATGCAAAACATAAATATTATTTATCTTTATTCTCTTCAAGAGATTTAAAAGAAATTCTAATATCTCATATACAAGTGGATCAAAAACAATAATCATTTCTTCAGGAGATTCTAAGAAACTTGTAACTTTCAAATAATATTATATTTAGGGGTTAAAAAGATAAGTTATATTCTCTTTAGGAGATTCAAATAAATTCTCAAAGTTTGCTTCCATATATCGTTTTTTTTTTTTTTCATTTATAAGGATTTTAATTTTTCAAAGAGACTCTTATTGTACAACAGATACAAGATTATGATCTCTTTTGCATCACATTTAGAAAATGAAAGTTTCCTTCAAAACATTATATATGTGTGGTTTTAATTGAATAATTACTTTTTACTTTATTAATATGATTCTGACCTCAATGATTAAATATTGGAACATTCACTTCAGGGAATAATATTATATTATTTGGTCGAAATTCATTAATTTTCATAAAAACATTTGCTCGTATGTTTTATTCAACCTCAAAAGATATTAGATAAATATTCATAAACATGTTTCAAACTTTCTTTCTCAAACTGCTAATATAAAAGTATAACATGTTTGATATATGCTTATTAGTTTATAAGAATTTATTAATTTAAAATATATGCAACTACAGGTGTATGACAAAAACAATGAGTATTGATTGATTTAAACAACTTCAGGTGTATTAAATCAAAATTAGCTTTAGGAAAAGTAATTAACTATTATGCATAATTTTCAAACTTTTCCATAAAAGAATTCAGTCAGCTATATATATATATATATATATATATAATCCATATAAGAATAATTTAAATATTCAACAATCAAATAAATTTCAATTCTAGCATAACAAACAAAATTTGACTAATTCAACTCCCATGTTAGTTCGCAAGTAGAGGTGTTCTATTAAGTTTAACTTAAATACCTCAACCTAGCTAGAATAATCCTTAGACAGAATTCTCTTAATTTTTATTTCTAATTCATTAATCTTTTAAATATTCAACAATCAAATCAATTTTAATTCTAGCATAGCAAACAAAAGTTTGACTAATTCAACTCCTAGGTCAGTTTCCAGGTAGAGGTGTTCCCTTATGGTTAGCTTAAATACCTCAGCCTAGCTAGAACAATTCTTAGACATAATTCTTTTAGTCAATTTTTATTTGTAATTCATTAATCTTAATTAGGAGTTAAATTTCTAAGTAAATTATTAATCTTATGAAAACAAATTCACTTTAAGAAATAATCTTTAATATCTTAAATCTTAAACCTTTCAAATTAAAATTAAAGATAATAATGCATATTTATTCTCATATTTGAAAATTAAAAGACAAAATTATCCTAAGAAATTTTAACATATAATAGTTAATATTAATATGGGAGAATCTTATCTTTATTTAAAAGAAACTCAATCTTATTAAGAAATATGCAATCCAACTAAGGAAACAAGTATCCTAACTTAATTTTTCATAAATAACAATTATATTCCAAGGTATAGAAAGATAAGCTAATTAGAAAAATATCTCAAATAAATCTTTCAAATATAAGAAAATTAAGATGCATGATTTGCAATCTATGATAAATTTTACATACATTATAAAAATTAAAAAAAAAATTGATACATTCATGATTCATAACCTCGGTTGCGGTATCTATGATATCATAAATAGGATAAGAAGAAAAATAAAAAATCTACCTTCTAGCAAAGGAATAAAGTATAAAAAATTACACACATTGAATGTTACCCTGACAAAAGCATTGATAAAATATGAAATGCAGTTCATCGACAAAACTATGACATCAAATGTCTAACAAAAGCCCTACAAATATCTCTTGAAGTATTTATTAAAAATCAAATTGAATTTGAAAAGACGGAGATTGAGGATACGATGAAACATCTACAACTATATGTATATAAACAGTTGTCAAAGTAACAAATTGAATTGAGGATAGAACTCAATGTACCTCGGAATACATTATGTGCATGTGATAGAGACTAGAGAGAGGTTTGCACAATAACTCACAAATTTTGTTTAAATCTCTTACCCACAAAATCACATCTTCTTTAATTTCGTCACTAAATTGCTAAGCAATCAAAGATTAATTATAATCTCAAAGTGAAAATAAAGCCGAAAAACTCACAAGTAGTTTAAGACACAAGTTGGACTCATGTTGAAGGATTTTAATTTCATTGCTCATATAATACTTATATCAAGTTTACATTTTTATCTAATTAAATGTAAAATCTAATATAAAATATATCTTAATAATCAATTCACAAACACATAAATCACATATATGGTTTAAATAGAGTACTCACATTTTTTGAACTTTAGTTTTAAATACCTCAATAATATGTAGGGCCTTTATTGTTTTTGGTATTCCAATAAATCAACTCTAATCTCAACATAATCTCCCAAATGGTAGAGACTCTTGTTGATAACGTGTTATAAAATAGAGAGGAGGAAGAATAAACATAAGACCATAAGAGAGAAACAGAGAGAAGAAAATAGAGAACATATACATATGCTCAATTGAGGTGTGTTTTTCAAATGATCTCTACAACATCTATTTATAGGGTTGTGAGAATGGTGGTTACGAGAATCAAACACAAAGAGGGAACAAGAAAAATTTGGAGATTAATTGGAGAGGTTAATGGATGAATTTTAACCTATGAAGTTTATGTATGGATATCTACGTAATTATCATATCTATACTACTTTCTCTTTTTTTTTTTCCCCTTTTTTCCATGACTTAACAACTAACACCAGTTGTGCACACATAAGTATAACATTTGTTTTAAAATGGAAAAGTAACATGGTTTAGCCCAAATTTATGGAGTTCACCCGATGGGTGACTTAGATTGGGATAAAAATAGATTTGCACTGATTTTTGAAAATTAGTCTTTTTTAACCAGTTATTGACTGTAAATTTTGGTAAAATTACCAAAATAAAATCCTCACGGACGGGAATTGGCCTCTCACTCACTCACTCTCCTCTCTCCTTCCTCGCTCTCTAGTCCTCTCTTTCCTTTCCTCTTTCACAGATCATTATCTCCTCTTCCTTTTTCTTATGATCTCGTTCTCCTCTCTCCTTTTTCGCTATTAGGTGCTCGATCTCGCTTTCCAATTCTCAATCTCTTGTTTTGCAACATAAGTTCAAAACGAGGGAGAGAAAAGAAGTTGCAGATCTAGTCGCCCACCAGAGAAGAAAAGCGAAAATCTAGATGGAGAAAAAAATGCTAAAGATGGAGGAAGAGAAAAAAAGGTGGAATAATTTGTAAAATCGCTTGAAGATGATGTAAGAAAGAGGTAAAAAACTTGAATTTTAAAAACGGGGACAAAAATCATTTCCAACATGAGAAATGGATCTTTTAATCCATTATCTCTGAATTTACGTTGGACCGTGTGTTAATGTCTTTTTAGCTCAAAGATAACTTTACTTTTATTAATCAAGCTGAATGTTTTTTACCAGCATATCAAATTCGCTAATGTGACACATTCTTTTCATCGTTTTACCCATAAAAACCTTAATTCACAAAGCATAGAATCTCTCTCAAGATTACCAAAAAACAAACCACAACTCTTTTTCCTTTTTCTTTTTTTTCCTACCTCAATTTATTTTTTATGAATACGTGTTTGTTGGTTTTGAAATTATTAAAATTATATATTCAAAATTATTAGAAATATGTTTTTAATATCTCAAAATAATTCTACCGTTTAATTTTACACTTCTCAATTTAATTTTATAACATTAAAATTATTCAATAACATTAAAATTAGTTTTGAATAATTAAAAACATGGTTTTGAGTGATTTTAAAAATGACAAAAGTGATTTGGACCATTTGAGAATCTTTTACAAACAAGTTATGTTTGGTAACATTTTTGTTTATTGTCACACATTTTACTTTTTATATTTATGATTTCTCATTTTTTTTTATTTATTTAAAAAGAGAAACATAAACATGATTGGGCAATAATATTATGTTTTTATTCTCTATAAATTAAAAATTATTATTTTAAAGAAATCAGATTTCAACATTATTTTTATGTTATTTTTAATTTTAAACATTCATTATTTCATTTTGTGTTCATGGAATATAAGATGATACTTTTATTTATGTTTTAGAAAAGAATAGAAAGATTAGCAATAACCGATAACCAATAAACTTGATTTTGTTACTCCTAAAATTTCTACACAATTTTGAATTTGTTTTTTAAAAATGAGGAAAAAGAAACAAAAATTGTTACCAAAGACATCAGTTACTCAAAATTTGAAAATGAGAATGTTACCACTAGAGAATTGGATGGTAATTAAGATCAAATTCTTTTAGTTCACAAGGTTAGGAGGATTTAAATCATAGACTCTTGATCATTAATACATATCATATCATATACGGAATGTTTGAGGTGAGGAGATGAGATGACTTGAGATATGAACTCAACTCATTATTTGAGAGGGCAACTTCATATGTAATCGATATTTTATACCATATTTGCCAACAGTGCACTTAACTCTCATCACCATCGATGCCTCATTGCTCAATTTCGAAAACCACCTCCAACGACCAACTTCGGCGACCACCTTTGACGGCCAACTCCGGCGACCACCCATGTGGCCAATTCTGGCAACATCTAACTACCACTGTAGAAGGCCAACTCCGACGACCTCCAACCATGGACGCTCCACCAACTCCAACGACCATTATTTTAAATATGACTACTGCTAATTTGGGCTTGGTTGATACACAAATTTTTTTGTTTTATTGATGCTCGTAACATAAAATCATCAATAAACCTTAATTAAAGCTTAAAAATAACTATCAATTTAAAAATATTTATAAAACATCAATAAATTTTTATATTTAAGTTGACACACAAAATTGTCAATAAAAATACTTTTGTTGACACAAAAGTATGCAAGTTTCGTCAAAACGTTGAATTCCCAATTTTTTGATTAGTTCATAGTATATTATAGTCGTTTTTAATAGTAATTTAACGTTAGTAAAATCACTTTTTTATCATGTAAGAAATCAAACAAACTTATATGTAAAAACACTTTTGAGAAAAAATTATCAGACACATGAGTATTTTTATTCTAGAAAGTTTTTATCAAAAGTGTTAAAATAAAAATGACTTAACTAGAAACCTTACATGCAAAAATTTGTAAAATTGTTTAATTTTTTTTTAAAAAAATTGAAATGCATGATCCAAAAGTAAACTCTAAACTCCATTTCCCAAAGGGCTAGTTGCATAAATAGAATTCAAGCCCAAAATAATAGAATATGTAGTACAAGCATAAAATAATTGCATATATAGATCAAAAAAGGGTAAAAGACTAAAAACTCCATGCGTAGCCAACATTTTGTTCGCTTCTTCCCAGTTTTCTCAAATTAAAAGTTATCACTGATAGCAAATATCACTTGAAACATTTTGCTCGCTTATTTCCAGTTTTCTCAAATTACTATCAGCTATACCCACTGATAACTGCTATCAGTTGCTATCGCTAATATCTTTTATCAATTGCTATCGATGATAGTTGTTATCAGCGATAGTTTTCAATTTGAGAAAAATTAATACAATCTTGAAATATTAGCTTTCAATTTGCTATCAATTATTAGTAGCTATCATTGATTCACTTTCATCAATTGGAATCAACCTTGAAATATTAATACTTAAGACTATCAGTGGCTATCAATGATAGATTTATAAATAGTGATCAACTTTGAAAGAAGACCAACAACTTTGATTACTACAATAGAAATCACTAATAATCTTTTATCATGGTTATCAATGATAGCAGCTATCAGTCGTTATCACTGATAGACTTTCATCAATTAGAATCAACCTTGAAATATTAACACTTAAGGCTATCAATGATAGACTTCTATACCTGGTTATCACCTTTGAAAGAAACTCGATATATAGATATCACCTAAGTTCTATCACAGATATTACTAACATCATTCATATTGTCGTTATCAGTGATAGTTTCTTTCACTGATAACATCACTGATAAGATGCTATCAATGATCTCACTGATATCATGCTATCAGTGATAGTTCTCTATCACCGATAATGTACTATCAGGTAGCTTCTATAACCGATAATGTGCTATCGGGTAGCTTCTATCATCGATAACATGCTATTAGTATTAGTTTCTATTACTGGTAACATGCTATCAGTAGTAACTTCTATCAATCATAGTCACTGAACTCCTTTTTGCCCATTTCTTGTCCTTCCCAAACATTTATAAGTCTTTTTTCTTTTCGAAGATAGCTTCTATCACTGATAAACATGCTATTAGTGATAACTTCTAGGCATTCTACTTACATTTTAGTTCGAGAATCAACTTTATTAATTAAATTCACTAAGTTGACTATCAATGATAAATTTCTATAAGTGACTATTAAATATGAAAATATAATCAAAGCTTAAGCTATCAATGATAGAAAATATTAGTGGCTATCATTGATAGACTTTCATTCGCTATTTATATTTATTATTTGTTATAATAATCAAACTTGATGGTTGACTTGTTAGTATTAAGTCACTTATGAATTGAGTACTTTCAAGTCCTAGGTACGAAACTCAGCCTCATAAGTCTTATGAAAAAAATAAAGAAAAGAAGTAAAATCCGGATAAAGGAAAGAATAAAAAAAAAAGGAAGAAGCAAAAACTAAGAAAGAAAAGAAAATGAAAAAAAAAAATGAAAAATTAGAGGAAAGAAGCAAAAATCAAACAAAATAAAGAAAATAAAAAGACTAAAAAAATGTACAACAAGATAAGACAAGGGAGGGCACCCTATAATTTATTAAAATGTAAAATAAAGTGCAACCTATAGTTTATTAAAAAATATATATATATAGAACTATTGAATAAGAAAGTTTCCAAACAAAAATAATCATCATAAAAACAATTATTTATATTTTTAAAACAGATACCTCTGACATATGAACTCAGCATATCAAACTGTCTCATACTAATTGTACTATGCTCACTTTGATATGGTAGGATCAAATTTTGGTCCCTCACAAAACAAAAAGATCAACAAATCTTTATAAGCGGGAAAAAAAAGTCTTTCATGTCTCTGCAAAAAACAGTACACCTGCATTTTTAAGTACACAATTTTTTTTTGTTTCCAAGTGAAGAAAGAGTTGAATAGGAAAGAAAAAGAAGAAGAAAAAGAAAAATAAGCATAGATAAAGAAATAGAAAAAGGGGTCAGAGAGGGTCATTTGGACTCTCTGTTTCCATTCACCTTTCATCGGCTTTTTCTTTTTCCTCTCTTACCCTTTTTTATTTTCTTCCCTCAAAATTATTTTTTATTAGACCTAAAACACATTCCTCTTCTTGAATAAACATTTTGTTTAATTTTAATTTATATACTTTTAATTATTCATTTTCAATCATTATACTTTTAATAAATTCTAAAGTTAGTCCCTAATATTAGTTTAGTATTTATTTTTTTTAAATGTTGTCTATTAATATTTTTACTATAAATTTTAAAAACATATTCACATATTGTATTTTTCATGAAATTTATTACTGCTATTTAATCAATTTTAGTAAAGAAAAAAGTTTGAAAGACTAAATTTAAGGTTAAATAAAAGTACATAGAATAAAATTGGACGATTGAAAGTATTGGACCTAAAATTGAATAAATTTAAAGTATGAGGACCAAAAATGATATTTTTACTGACATTTAAATTCATGGTAAAATTTAAAAAACAAAAACGATTATTGAAAGAAAAAATAGGCCTACAAATTCAAATATTTTCTATTCAAATGTTTTCTTAATTGAGATAAAAATAATTGCAAAGAAAATGGGAGACAACCATCACAATTTGTAAAAATCAAATGGATATTAAATAAGATCTTAATTTTTAAATTTTTATGTTTGGCTAAATATAAGTTATAAGTTACCTAAATATAATGTTCTTTTGAGAAAATTTCATTAATATTTAAATATTAAAATTTTTGGCATTAGGAAAGTCCCACGTGATCGAGCCTTGAGCACTCATTTGGTCCTAACGTGCCCTGGAGCTGACATACTATAAAATCCAAACCCTAATTACTTCAAGTAAGAGTAAGTAATGTGATGTCTTCTAATGAGCTAAATGAAGTCATGCCTTAGGAAGGGTAGAAGAAGGAAGTAAGAAGAAATAGGCTCTTGGGTAGTTAAGTGTAAAAGTAGGATAAAACTTGACTAGGCTAAGGAAGGTCATGCTTGATGATGGAATGCATAATAAGCATATGAATGAGACCATGTCATCTAATAAGGTGTAGTACTGAAGTAATATTGTGAGTGAAGTTAGAAAAAGGAGTTTTACTAAATCCTATCCTTCATCACTAATAGTGGGCCAGGTGGCACAAGGAGGGTTCATGCTGGATTTTGGGCGGTAATATAAGCAAGAAGGCCGAATTCATTGGGTCGGTTTGGACAAACTACTTAGGCTATTTATGTAATTCTAGTGGCATTCAAAAGCTCTGTGTGTCTATTTTCTGTGACTGGGTTGCTGGAAGGAAAATCGCCGGAATAAGATCGAAGAGTCAAAATAAAGATGAAGGGTTCATTTCTCGGGTGAATCTAGGCCATCAGTGAAGAATTGAAGCTCCAGGACGAATTACGAAGCGTTTTGAGCTAATATTATTAACTCAGTTATGAACAACTTTATAGAATAGAACTTTTTAAGATGAGGCCTGGAAATCGAGTTATATAATTTTGAAGTTTGAACTGAAAATTGTTGAACAAGCAGGTAGCTGCTTGAATTGGGGCCAACGATGAAATTTTGAATCTCCAGATTAAATGACGAAGAATTTTGAGCTTAAATTTTAAGGTAATTTTGCTAACTCAATTATAAACATGTTTGTAGAAGGAACTTCAAAAGAGATCTGGATTTTGAGTTATGAATTTTTAAAATTGTAACAGAGAATCTGTGCATAAGCAGACAGCTGCTTGGGAAGAACAAGCAAACAGCTCACCGTGGAGATTATAGCGAGATTTTGTGATGAGGATCTCGCTCTAGAAGAGAATCTCGCTAGAAATTGGGCTAAGTATCGCTGGTATCGCTAGTAAGGTGAGTATCGTTGTATCGCTGATCTCGCTCTAGAGGATCTTATTGATCTCGCTCTAGAGGATCTCGCTGTTATCGCTCTAGAGGATCTCGCTGGTATTGCTCTAGAGGATCTCGCTGATATTGCTCTAGAGGATCTCGCTATCCTCGCTCATGGGGATCTCGTCAGTAGAGTTGTCTTTATTGATGAAATTTCCTTTAATAAATGAATTAATTGAGGTATTTTACTAAGAATTCTAAGTATTTTAATCGGGAATTATGTTCTTTCAGGCTAGAAGGAGCTAGAAGAAGCTAGGAGAGGCGTATAATCCGTTAAGAGGCCAACGAGCTGTGAGTGACTATGTGATGGCCTACTGTTTTAATGATTTAGAAACTATGATCTCTTTGAAGATATTTCTCATGCTAAGTATTTAAATGATGTGCTAAGCAACATATTTGTGAAACTGTTCTCATGCTAAGTAAAGCATGTTTTCCGTGGAATTGACATTATTTAGATATGTTATCTTGTCCAAATACTATCAGTATATTTAAGTAACTCCATTTTTGTGATGACCAGTATGATGGATGAACTAGTATGATGATTTGAGCACTAAACCTTAGTGTTCAACTAAAGGTTTATGACTAGTTATATGACGAATACTGAAAGACAATGAGAAGGTATCCTTTCAACTAAAGGTTTATGACTAGTTATATGACAGATACTGAAGGACAATGAGAATGTATCCTTTCAACTAAATGTTTATGACTAGTTATATGACAGATACTGAAGGACAATGAGAAGGTATCCTAAGGATACTGAAGGACAATGAGAAGGTGTCCTAAGGGTATTGAAGGACAATGAGAAGGTATCCTAGTCAAGTACCTAAGATATGACGATACTCAGTTATAACCACATGCACGTAGGTAATACGACATCGAGGGATTGAACAAAAAGATTCTCCCCGACTAAGGTTGCCATTAAGGGTTAGATCTAATAGTTCACTCTCAACTAAGGATAAAGGTAGTCATATCTTCTTCTAGGCTAGAAGGATAATTTGGAAATGCTAATGCTTATGAATGTTTATCAACGAATGATGTTACTAATATATGAGTTTTCCAAGTATGTTTTCCATATCTAACGCATGCTAATAGTTTTACAACCTAGTTCAAGATGATTTAAGCCAACTTATTTTGCAAAGTATGAAGCATGCGTTAGGGTTAAAACTAAGGTCGTATGAAGCTTGATGTACTATGCTTTAAATACCTAAGATTGTTAAAGTACATGCGTTAGTATTCCTAAATATACTGAAAGGGATACTGAAGGTAGGGAAGGTATTCTAAAGAGTTTTCTATGCTATATTTGAGAACTATTCTTTAAATGCTTTTTGAGAACTTGATAGCTTGAGTGAGCCGGATACCAAAGATAAGGAAGGAATCTGAATAAATGTACCTAAGGTGTTGACGGTATATAGAAAACTCCATGAGCACGTAGACAGGTCTGAATGAGAGACCGAGGTATGGGTCTCTTAGCCGATAACATACATTGGGAGCTAGAGCGATGTATGCTCGTTCTCAACTAGGGAATAATGATGTTAATGGTGGTTTTAAAGGTTTTATGTACACGTTTGCTTGGTATACTCTAGTTTTAGTATTATATTTTCAAGCTTTCGGTTTTAAGCATGAGATTTATATTTTTATTAAGTCACTCACTAGGCTTCTAGCTCACATTTTCGAATGTTTTTCTTTTTTAGGTAGCAGTCAGTTCCCAAAGGACTATTCTGCTGCTGCTCTGCCACTCAAAGAAACAGGTTGAAGGAAGCGTAATTGAAGACCTGTATTAGTTAGTACACATGTGTCTATCTAGTGACTAGTACTCTTGATGGGGCTCACTAGGTTGTAATATCTATGTATAAACGATGCTGCGAAACCCTGTAATGTAAATATGTTAAGTTCTGAGTTAATATGTATGTATTCAGGGTTTGAGTATTACTTAGCAGGTAAGATAGGCAGTAAGTGCCAGTAAAAGGGTTGGTAACTGTTGCAGTCACCATTCCGTCCAGGTTAGGAGGGTAATCTAGTGGGGGGTGTGACACATGCCCTAGAGTAGTTGCACTAGTTTAGTGTCGAGCTGAACACAGTAGGATGTCTAAGTTAGTACAAAAAGTATTTAGTTCGGCTAAGTACGAAGAAAATTACTTATCTCTTGAGTTTGTTGGGGTAGGACTATTTATAAGGTCCTTTCTCTGTCACCTACTTGAAAATATAAGCAATATCAATGTTTTCAAAATGGGTGTGGCTCCCAAGGTTACATGGTGCCTTTTAGGACATGAGACTCCAATGTAGGCTTTTTCTTCCTTTTGAACTTTGGGGTTGCCATGAGCTTTGAGTAATAACCATCAACAAAAATAAAATGGTGATATATTAGTTTTAAAAAATAGCAATTGAGTTTTTCAATTTTGTATATCAACATCGTTTTTTTAATAACAACAAGATATTTTAGGTCAAGTTACAAAGTATTAAGTCAAAGGCTCCCCTATGTTTGTGAGACACGTACTGAAGGAACTCTATCAAAAAGTACTTCTGAGTGAAAGCAAGATCGTTCCAAATTCATAGTGACAGAAATACCACATTCATAAACAAACATATAAGTTATGTATTTAACAAATTACTGCATGCTTTTCAAACGTAAAAACAAAGGAACGAGACATACCAATTGAAGAACTCTTCTTCTCTTTAAATCTCGCTCTCGTCTTGCCAGCAACTCTCGCTGTTGCTAAGATCATAAAGTCTATTGTCCACCAAATCTCGTTGTCATTTGCCACCGAACGGACTTCTCACGAACAGGCAGAAGGAGGACACAACCACTCGGAACCTCGGTATTCTCGGAGTGAGAATCCAAGAGGTGTGGGCTTTGTTGGATTTGGTAGAGAGAATGAGGAAGGAACGATTGTTTATCACGACTAAGCAAGTGGGAGATATTTGAAGTCTATCGTAAAAACGGGTGCTTGATCGTTTAGCAAAAGGTGCACGATCGTGTAGTAAATGGGGCTGATCATTTAGGTAAATCGCTCCACACGTGCGATCGTTTAGAAAATACTATGCGCGATCATTTAGGTAAGCTGCGCGTGTACATGATCGTTTAGTAAACTTTAAGCTATCGTGTATGCTCTCGTTTGCTAGGCGATGGCCAGTGTACTAATTCATGTAGCGATTAACCGATCTATTTGCAAAATGAAAATCATTTTCATTTTATCCTTCAGTTACGAAAATTGAATGCAACCCCCCACTATCTCATTCGGTTACGGAGAAAAAATCACCAACAATTATATTATAATTGTTTGATTAGAAATAAATATAATCATATTATATTTATAACCTACAGTTTAATATCACATCAAATGCAACATATAAACCATAGTCTTTTTCTTCTCCACTAGATATAAATCATATTTATATCATTTTCCTCCAACTAATGTATCTCATACATCATATAAACTATATAATATATAATTG
>NW_028326830.1:0-48914 GCF_027475165.1 Benincasa hispida
GCCTACTTGATCGTTTAGTGCGCACGCCTACCATGTGTCAATTATCATATACTCTGCGATCGTTTACCTCAGTGTCTACGCGATCGAGTAGCCAACGCAACAGATTGAGTAAACTCTTTACTCGATCGCGTAACATCAACCATGTGACCATTTAACAACTACTACACCATCGAGTAGAATTTTTCTACACGATTGCATAGCCAAATCTAATCGATCGTGTAGCCTAGGCTACACAATTCGACCAACCCTTGGTCTTCTTCCTCGAATTGAACAGTATCTCTATGCATCTTTGAAGCCTCATCACGAATGACTCAAAACATACCAAACACTTTGAATACAGACTCGATAGCAAATTAATTATGCCAAAAAATGTAGGGGCCCTTACAAATTAACTTTAAAATGTAAAAGAAAGCTTTTAAAACAGAGGCAATCATCCCGAAACATCCATCAATTCACATCCACAATTACATCTAACACTTAAACGCATTGCAGACAACATAAAACCCACCAAGACTATAAATGTAATTCAATACATCAATGGAATTTTGAATATCAGAACAACCTGACTCTGATACCAATTGAAAGAACTCTAAATATAGAGAACCAATGAGAGGAAGCAGATCGTTCCAAATCCCATTGTGAAAGAACATCAACATTTACAATCTAACACAGAGCAGTTATGCATCAAGTCTAAATTACAGCATGCTTCAAGAATAAAATACAAAGTATTGAGTAAACATACATTTGAAGAACTATTTTTCTAGTATTTCCTCGATCGCACTCAGCAATGCATCCAACAGCACGAACACAACACGTCTCTTAAATATCCTCTAATAGCAACAAGTGCAACTTGATCCTCGACCCTCGAACAAAAACTCAACACTACCACGAGGCTATCTTGGTATTCTCGATGTGAGAATCCAGGAGGTGTGTGCTCTATATGGATTTGGAAGAGGGAAAGAGGAACTATACGATTGGGTAGACGATCTAGTAAGTGGGAAAAGGAAGAAGTCTATCGTATAGACTTGGATACTCGATCGTTTAGCAAATGAGTCACTATCGTATAGGTAAACTCAATCGATCGTTTACTCTCTCAACCAAGCTATCGTATAACTTGATGCTTCTTGCGCGTGTAATGTGTGTTATGACAAAATGAAAACTATTTTCACTTTATCCCATCGGTCACCATAAATTGTCCATAACCAACCACTGAGTCGGTTATTGGAGAAAAACCGAAATCAATTATCTTATAATTAATTTATAATTTATCATATTATAACCTATAGTTTTAATATCACATCATATGTAACATATAAACCATAGTTCTTTTTCTTCTTTATGGAATTCAATATAAATCATATTTATATTAATTCCTTCAATTAATGTATCTAATACATCAAATCAATTATATCACAATAATTGAATCAATTTAATTATATCATATATATTCAAATTCCCTCTTGTTAATTTGAACACTTCAAACTAACCCAAAAACTGATTCTCAACATGAATCCATTGAGCTACCAATAGGACCTTATGGACTTGTAGCTTGAAGCTTTAATGGTACGTGAATAACTGACTAAACTCTTTAATCACGATATCCACCATTCGTTAACTGCCAGGCACTCCACTAAAGATTGGCAACTACACTCTTCGCACTATAGATATATTTCTGTGTCCATTGGATATAACCAATCAACAGTACGATGACCCTTCACAAATCACTTGTAAGTACAGCTGGGCCAATTTACCGTTTTTCCCCTGTAGTTACATTTAACTCCTTAAGTACCACTGATTCCTCTAATGAACAACACATCATAGTGTCACTATAGGTAAACCCTTTTCAAGCCAAGAGAAGGTATGGTGTCACATTGTTCGAGCCTTAGAATCAGCCTTCAAGGGAGAAATTTATCTACTTACCCCTATTTCGGGGAAGGAGTGAATTCCGTCTTGGTAGCTGAATTTTCAGCTCCCTAATTAGACGAATCCCTAAAGTGGTAGGTTTAAGTCAGTGATCTGGCCACTCGCACCCATGCAAATCAAAGGACTGCCCTCATAGATAGGAGTTACCAACTCATTCAGGATTAAGGTCATGTTTAAATGATCATCCTAGGGAAATGAAAGTCTTTATCATGAACGACGTTGTATAACGAGACTAAACACCTTGACATATGCTATGCAGTTGGAATAGTCACCGATATCAGTTCAATCCTAAATATGATCATTGAATTGCTGTTAAGAACATCCTCAAGTATCTTCGGAGAATGAGGGACTATATGCTCGTGTATGGTGCTAAGGATCTGATCCTTACAGGATACACTAATTTTGACTTTCAAACCGATGTGGATTCTGGGAAATTTACTTCGGGATTAATATTCACTCTGAATGGAGGAGGATAAAGCAAAGTTGTAGTATGAAGGAGTATATAGTCTGGAGAACCTCAAGGAAGTGTTTGAACTGCTTCTCGTCATTCTTTTTCTGCAGGTGTTGAAGAAATAGTGCACTCAGACAGGCCTCAAGCTCCCTTACGTTTGATGTGATCGGCTGTGAATGAATTACAGAGCCAGGTGCTCTTTTTTGTTGCGCTCTCTCAAATATCGTAGTTTCGTGTGTTGTATCCTCAAATGTTGAAAGAGGAGGTTCTTTTCTTGGGTTTCCCTTATTTCTACCAACGGTCTACCACTGCGCAATTTCATCGCGGGACATTTCTCCTTGCCATTATTATTTCTTGGCCCTTTAATATTACTAGGAAAAACTCTATGCAGCCAATTCTTCAGCTCGATATCAATCTGCCAAACTTGCATCTTCGAGTTCCTGATCAATGACGCTTGGCTTTTCAGCAACACAACATTCTGAGCTATATATTCTTTTAATAGGTTTTCAAGTGGAGATGATGAACTCGACGCGTTGTCCCTTCTATTAAAAGTTTGATGTTGAGGTTTTTGCTGCATAGGTTGGAATCCAGGCAGCGACTCTTGCCTATGCTGTCGATGCGTCCCAGGATGATGTTGATGTTGGTGGTGACCTCCCTAAGAAAAGTTAGGATGGTTTTTCCATCCAGGATTATTAGTGTTTGAGAATGAGTTGCTCTTTATAAAACAGATTGATTGCAGATTCTGTGGGTAATCATTATAGGTGTGGCTCTCCATAACCCACACAGCTTACCATGGGTTATGTGAATGTATCTACTTGCTGCACAGTCTGCGTTTGTGTTGCATTACTCATCATTAGATTTTTCAACATGTTAGTCATCACAGCTACTTGTGCTAATAGATTGGCCACTGCATTGGTGTCAATAGTATTCTGTGATTGCCCCCTACTGTCTATTCTATAGTCATAGGTATCATCAACCCATTCCATGTTCTGCTTGGCAATCCGATCTAAAATTTTCTTGGCTTCATTATATGATTTATCTATGATTCGGCCTGTGGCGACTGCATCTGCTGCCATTTGGGAGGGTCTGTTTAATCCTCCATAAAAATTTTCCATTTGTACAGTCAAAGGTAGTTCATGGTTGGGACAATTTTTGACCCACCCTTTAAACCTCTCCCATGTGGCGCTAAATGTTTCAGAGTCTCCTTGTTAAAAAATTCATAATCTCCCAACGCCTTCTTGTTTTGACAGTGGGATGAAAATATTTCTGTATGAATTTCTCTACTAACTTATCCCATGTTGTTATCTCGCTCGGCTCTAAAGAGTTTGCCCATCGCTTGGCATCATCGCGGAGTTAATAAGGAAACAAGGATAGTCTGATAGTTTCTGGCGTGATTCCAGGAATCACGAATGAATTAGAGGTTTCTAAGAAGCATTTCATATGAGCATGGAGATCCTCATCATGAGCGCCTCTAAACTACCTAACCTTGTCCTGTCAGGCGTTAAGTAGATGATCCCAAGCGAGAAGTTATATAAGACTGGTGATGCATACTCATGCATTTGACACGTGTTGTTGTTTTCCATTAGGATCGGATTTAGTGTAGCATTTGCGAGTTGTTGAGCTAAGTTCCGATTAATCTGGTCGTCTGCCATTTATTATTGTTGTCTTTGTTGTTGTCGCCTCAACCCTCAATGTCGATTCGATCTATTTCTGCATCTGAAGGTTCTTTCAATTTCAAGGTCGTATATGAGTTCAGGAGTGCTCTTTCTGCTCATAAATGTTCACAAGTTCAGGTGTAACTTGTAATACTCCTTTGATTGAAAGTTTATGCAAAAGATTCAAAAAATCAAATTTCAGCTACGTTGCTAGATGTCCCCGGCAATGGCGTCAAAAACTTGTTTGCCCCATGATTTTGATTCTAAATGTGCTTATGGTGATGAATGTAAGTGGAGATGAATTAGTATGCTGAACGAAAATGGATGAAGGATTTATCTATCTCTTGGTATGAAAATAAGGTGATGCATTGGGGATAGATGCATGCACACCTTGTTATATAAGTTCTCATGAGTCAAACCCAAGTATAAATCAAACCCAAGTTTCCTGATAAGTCTAGGGTTGAACGCAAGGACTTTAAAATGTACTAACACAGGGTTTGTTTTTGCATTTAATGCAGAGGTTTCCTAATTAATTGAGATGCATTGGTTATTTACACTTATCTACATCACACATGCGAGAAGAAATAGAAGGAGGAAGGAGGAAGGGGTTTACGAATGAATGGTTTAAAGTGTAAGTGGTACGCGTTGATTTCCTAGCAAAAATAGCAAGCCTAGATGAGCACAATGGAGATGAAATGAAGATGGTGTGGATGCTTGTTTACAATCTAAGTGTATGTGCTATGCATTAAAAATTCTATTCTTTAGTTCATACTAGACTCAACATCTCTTGATGCAAATGCTATATGTAAACCTATCTCTAGGGTGCATGGGTTGGTTACAAACAATAGGCAAAAAACATGAGCAGTTCTATCTCTAAAATTACCTCACGCCTTGACTTAATGCGTTCAATAGTTAAATTGCTCTCTCGAGTGACTTAACTACTTCACCATTTTAGTCAACTGAATAGGAAGACTTACGCAATAGATTTCATGCTCTCATTAAGTCAGAAGATTTACAAACACAAACAGATTTGAGAGTAAACAGATGGATAAGTGATGAATAGTCAAAAGTAAGATTGAATTAAACATAATAAATGTTGATGCAAACAATCTTAGTTCAAATGAACTGAAGAGTAAGGGAAATGCTATGTATAAAGGAAGGTATCTCTCTCGAACTTCTCTCCGATAGCTCTTGTCCTCTTTGACTTGTTTTAATACTTGCTATGACTAACTTTGTGAAGGAGTTAAAGAAGGTATCTCTCTCGAACTTCTCTCTGATAGCTCCTCTTGAGCAACGATGGAATGGTGGTCTTCCCTCCTACTTCTTTCTTGCAGGTGACAGAAAATTCTAACTGTCTAAGCTCTAATTGTCTAACTCTCTCTTAATTTTGTAGGTGGCTGCTTCCTTGATAGGCAAATCTCAACAATTTGGTGATTTGACTGCATTAATTTCCATACCATGGAACAACCACTTGCCACTTATGATCTATTCAAACATCATTAATCAGAAGCCCATGCCTGCGAGTGGTGATTTGACATAAAATGGATGAGCCAATTATATCTTTCATGCATTGAATAATCTTGGACGCATACCTCTGTGTTGGCCTTGTCTGTAACACTTAGTAAATTTATTTGTATAATGCATTAGTAAAGCAACTTTTTACTTAAAAGGATACTTTTGTATGAGTTTAGTACATATATAGAATTTCATGCGTTTTTCTCTAAAATGAGTGCGTTTACATCATTAAAGATCCTAATTATTCTAACTTTGAGAGAACAATAACTTGTATCAATACAAGTTTTCATCCATCAAAGAGTGTTATTGGAACACCTTTTGAATTATAGAGAGGTCATAAAAGTAGTTTACGACATCTCAGGATTTGGGGATGTCCAGCACATGTGCTTGTGGAAAATCCAAAGAAATTGGAACCACGTTCAAGATTAAGCCTATTTGTAGGTTATTCTAAAGAAATGAGAGGTGGTCTGTTCTTCGATCCAAAAGAAAATAAAGTATTTGTATTGACAAATGTTACTTTCTTAGAAGAAAACCACATTAGAGAAGTATTAAATGAAAATTTCAAAGAAACTACTAAAAGTTCAACAAGAGTTGTTGAGAAGGCAAGTACTTCAACAAAAGTTGTTGATGTTGCTTCTTCTAGTCAAACACGTCCTTCTCAAGTGTGAGAGTGCCTCCACGTAGTAGGAGGATTGTAACCCAACCTACTCGCTATTTGGGTTTAACAAAAACTCAAACCAACATATTAAATGATAAGGTTGAGGATCCATCGTCTTACAAGAAGGCAATGGTTGATATTGAAAAAGATGAATGAATCAAAGCCATGGATCAAGAAATGGAGTCTATGCACTTCAATTCTATCTAGGAACTTGTAGATCAAACCTGATGGAGTTAAACTCATATGTTGCAAATGGATCTACAAAAGGAAACTAGGTGTAAATGGAAAGGTGCAAACCTTTAAGGCTAGACTAGTAGTAAAGGGTTATACCCAGGTTGAGGGAGTGGATTATAAAGAAACTTTCTCACCTATTGTTATGATTTAGTCTATCCAGATTCTCTTATCTATTGTCACATATTATGACTACGAGATATGAAAAATGAATGTAAAGATTGCCTTTTTGAATGGTAATCTTGATGAAACCATCTACATAACCCAACCAGAGGGGTTCATTGAACAAGGTCAAGAGCAAAAGATTTGCAAGCGTAATCGGTCCATTTATGGATTGAAACAACCATCTCAATCTTGGAATATAAGGTTTGACGCTACAGCCAAATCTTATGGCTTTGATCAAAATGTTGATGAGCCTTGTGTTTACAAGAAGATCATCATCAATTCAATAGCTTTTCTTAAGTTGTATGTGGATGATATCAAACTCATTGGGAACGATGTAGGTTACCTGACTGCCACTAAAGAATGGCTAGCTGCTCAATTTCAAATGAAAGATCTGGGCGAAGCACAATTTGTTCTAGGGAGCCAAATTATAAGGGATCAAAAGAACAAATCATTAGCCTTGTCTTAGGCATCCTATATTGACAAAGTGTTTATCAAATATTCGATGCAAAACTTCAAGAAGGGTTTGTTACCTTTCAGGCATGGAATTATCTTGTTTAAGGAACAGTGTCCTAAAACACCTCAAGAGGTTGAGAAGATGAGACAAATTCCCTATGTCTACAGTGGGTAGCCTTATGTGTGCCATGTTGTGTACTAAACTTGACATCTGCCATGCAGTGGGAGTAGTCAGTAGATATCAATCCAATCCAGGATATGATCACTGGATAACAGTTAAAGCTAATCTCAAGTATCTTCAGAGAACGAGAAACTACATGTTTGTGTATGGTGCAAAGGATTTTATCTATACAAGATACACTGACTCTGATTGTTAGATTGATAAGGATTCAAGAAAATCCACATCAGGATCAGTGTTCACTCTGAATAGAGAAGCTATAGTATAGCGCAACATTTAGCAAGGTTGTATTACGAATTCCACCATGGAGGCTGAGTATGTAGTTGCCTATAAAGCTGCTAAAGAATCCGTTTGACTCAAAACATTTCTCACAGATTTGGAAGTTGTTCCAAATATGTCCTTAACCATCATACCTACGGAAAACTCCATGGAGCCTCTAGCCACAAACGTGAAAAGCATATAGAGCGCAAGTATCATCTTATTAGAGAGATTGTGCAATAAGAAGATATGATCACCATAAAGATTGCCTCAGAGCACAATATTGCTGATCCATTTACAAAGGTTCTCATAGCTAAAGTTTTTTAGGGTCATCTGGAGGGTCTGGATCTATGAGATATGAGTTGTCTAAGCAAGGGCAAGTGGGAGATTTTATTGGGTATATTGTATGCCCTAGTTTATTGTATTTTATATTGAAACTTTACTTTACATTATATATTGATACTTTACTTTCCCACTCATTTTTTTATTATATTTTGATACATTCCACTAGCTTTGGACAATGAAAAATTGTTGGGATTGATGTTCTAAATCTAGTGTATTCGTGGTTTGTAGTTTTGTTAACACAAATTATTTATCTAATAAAATCATAGGTATTTTATTTGACATTTATACAAGATTAATTCAATTCAATAAATTAAGCTCTAAGGTTATATGATGTCACTTGAACAGTATGTAGTTGATAATGCAGGTGGTTCATGTTCAAGTAATAACCTAAAAGATCTGCAATAAATGGATGAATGTTGACTGCCTTATCCTGGTAACGTTGCGAATATAACCCACTTTGTAAGTGTTACAAACAATATGAACCATATTGTTCATGTAAAGACATGTGAGTAGGGGTATCTTGTATAAAGGAGTTTATACATAGACTAGACCACGAAATAATTAGTTTCTTTATATAACACCGTCACTTGAAGAAACTTATATTTCCCTATAATGACCATAAGAGACTTGACCTTAATCCTAAGTGAGTTGTTAACTCATGTTTATGACGACAATCCTTTGATTTGTATGGGTGAGAGTGGCCATGATAGCTGACTCAATCAGCCTACCATTTTGGAGATTTGTCTTATTAGGGAGCTGGGAACACAGTTACATAGGATGGAATTCACTTCTTCCCATTCCTTGGGAAAGTAGATAATTGCCCCCTTAATAGCTTATTCTGGGTCTTGAACAATTATGTATCAACATTTCACTTGTTGGGGTTTGTGCCCAAAGTCTCGTGTCCTGTAGTTTGTAAACAACTTTGTACGAACTCTTGTGATGTATAATATGATATTTACTTCACTTCATGACTTTTCACATTTAGATATTTTTATTTTATCACAAACCGATAAACTTAATATCCCTGGTTGTCTTTATGTAACTTAAGCATGTATGTAGTGACATATAAGTGGATTATGTCTTAAGTGACAACCAAAATAGTCTGTAGTATATGGATATAGGAGGGAAACCTTATCCTGGTAACACTACGGACGCGACCCACTTTGTGGAATTGTTACAAATGTTGTGACTTGTCACAAATGGTCTGACTTGATCATTTGTGTAGTGGATATGCGAGCGGGGGCGTCCTATACAAAGAGTTTGTATAAGACCTGACCTCGAAGTGTTAATGTCTTGTCATATAACTCCGTTCATGATCGAGACTTCACTTCACTAGGATGACCATAGGTAACATGATCTCAATCTTGAGTGAGTTGTGAACTCTTGCCATTAAGGGCGGTCCTTTGATTTGCATGGGTGCGAGTGGCCAGAGCACCGACTCAAACCTACCATTTTGGGGATTCATCTGATTTGGGAGCTGGGAACTCAACTTCATAAGATGGAGTTCACTCCTTCCCAAAGTAGGGGTAAGTAGATAGATTGCTCTCTTAAGGGCTGATCATCCCGGGGCTTGAACGATGTCGCGTCACGCACCTTCTCATGGCCCGAGAGGTGTTCAGACGTAGTAAGACTATGTTGTATTGTTCATTAGAGGGATCAGTGGTACTTATGGAGGAAGATGTAATTATAGGGGCAAAACAATAAATTGGCCTGCTGTAATTACGAGCATCTGTGAAGGGTCATCGTACTAATGATTGGTTATCCAATGGACATAGAAATATATCTATGGCAAGAAGAGTTCAACTATCGGTCTTTAGTGGAATGCCTGACAGTTAACGGATGGTGGATATTGGGACTAAAAAGTTTAGTCAGCTATTCACGTACAGTTGGAGCTTCGAGCCATAGGTCCACAAGGTCCCCTTGGTAGCTTAGATACAAGTTGAGAGTCAGTTTTTGGGTCAGTTTGAAATGTTCAAATTGACAAGAGAGAGTTCAATTATATATGATATAATTGAACGAGCTAATTAAATATGGTATAATTAACTTTATGTATGAGATACATTAATTTGGAGGAATTTAGATATAAATATGATTTATATCTAGTGGAGGAAAATATTATAATTAATATATGATATTAATTTATATACTATGAATATGATATGATCACATTCATTGAACGGTTGAAAAGGAAATGAGATGGCGTCTCTTCTGTTCTATAACGGATGAGTGTATTGAAAGATCACTTTGAGATGCATAAATAGCTGACGATGTGTTAAGCATGAGATGCACGGACATTGTGTTAAAGAGTGTGTCATCGCTTAGAAAATCAATGTCTATACGATAGTGCTTGCACGATCGCTTACATATACGATATTGCTAAGTGATCGCTCACCGATTATACCTTCGCGTGCTATTTACTAAGTGATCATTTACCTTTTCCTAAGCGATTGTTTAGCTCCCAATATTACTAAACAATCGTATAGACGATAGCTTAGTTTTTCTTATACGATTGTTTGGACAATCTCTTATCCTTTCCTACACGATCGTTTAGACGATCGCTTACTTTTTCCTATACGATCATATACTTCACCTAAACGATCAAGCATCTTGTCTATGCGATAGACGACCTCATCTCCCACTTGCAAATCCGAACAAAGCCTACACTATGGATTCTCACTCCAAGAATACTGAGGGCTCTGAGTGATGGTGTCATCTCCGTTTCCTTCTGTTTGAGTGGTGATTGTTCGAGGTAGACGGTTGGGTTTTAGACTCGCTGTGAAGAAGAAATCTTTAACTAGTATGATCTCTTGATCTCTTTAGCATTATGAATGCATATTAGTATGTTTGAATGTACATGTGGTAATTCTGTCACAATGAATTGGAAAGATCCGCTTCCGTCCGTAGGTACTCTTGAATAAGAGTTCCTTCATCACTGGCCCTAGAAGTGTTAGTTTATAGTTGGACTATAAGCTGTATGTTTATTAAAGGAATCAGTAGTACTTAAGGAGTTAAATGTAACTATAGAGATAAAATGTATCTTGACCTAGTTGTAGTTATGAGCATTTGTGAAAGGTCATCGCTCTATTGATTGATTTGTTATACCTATGGACACGGAAATATATTTACAGTTCGAAGAGTACAACTATCGGTCTTTAGTGGAGTGATTAGTAGTTAATGAATATTGATTGGTTGGATTAAAGAAGTTTAATCAATTAATCTCATAACATTGGAGCTTCTAATCTGTAGGTCTCACTAAAGGATAGTAATGAAAAATGATTAAAATTGTCCAAATCAAATGAAGAAATTTTAAATTAATGAGATTAATATATAATGATTAATTATAGATATGATCTATAACCCAAATTATGTAAGAGGGATATATTTGAATAAGATTCAAATATTTGATTTATATGAACTGGATTCCTAAAGAGATGTATATATATAAATATGTGATATTTATATGTTAATTAACTCCATATTAAATATGATTTAATATAGTTATTTAACTAATTAACTAATGATTAATTAATTGATTTAGAAATAATGGAGATTGGAGGTTAGTGTAAATATATGATATTTATGATATTTAATTAAATGTATATTAAATATGATTTAATATATGGTTATTTAATTAATATGCCAATTAATTAAATAATGGTTATTTTATTTAATTAATTAGCATTAGGGGATAAAGGGAAACACTTGGGGAAACGATTAACACTTTCCCATATAAATATATCCTTATAGCCTATTTAGGGTAAGGGGTTTTTATTACATAAAAAAAAACCTAACCTCCAAGTCTCCACCTTCTCTCTAACTCCTCTCTAAAAATTTCTCTATCATTTTCCTCCTCAAAAGTTCTTGGAGACCACTCTTCCAAGTTCTTTGGAATCCTAGAGAATAGCAAGGTAACTTTGTTGGTGGTGTCCTTCTTCATTGGAGAAGTTCAAGATCATTGATAATGGTAGAAGAGGAAAGCAAGAAGAATCAACAAAGATGTGTTTTGATTTCTTCTCTTCTTCTTTTTTTCTAGCATGCTTACAGTTCTGTTTGAATGTTTATCCTACAAATGCATGTTTTATTTTACTATTTTTGTTTCCATAAAAATCGAATGTCTAAATGCAAGGTGTTCACACGCTTCCACAGGAAGTAGATTTCTTCAACTAAGTATAATAAAACACTAAAATAGTATAACACTTTAGTGAGAGAAAAATGGTATATGGGATTTATCAATTTTTAGCTCTCATGTCCCTAAGAGTTCACACCTGAGATCTATGCTCGGCTTCATGTCACCTTAGGCGCGGTCTCCCTTTGGAAAGTGTTTGCATGGGTCAATACCAAGGTGAATAGGGAAGTGTACATAGTAAGTGGGAGAAGGACACATATTAATATATCCTACTGTTTCCTCCTATAAGTTGAACGTGAGACTTCTATGATCCGCTTGCATGTCGTTCTGAAGCGACCATCACTTCAGAAGGTATGATCATAGGATTTGAAACAACGCAAACTTCAGTAATGAATAGGGTTTGTTAGATTAATCTTCAACAGTTAACTTTTCTTATGGTAGCCTGTTGTAGCATACCTTTGAAGTATGCTTGTTGCTCTAAACCTTCAACAGTTAACTTTTCTTATGGTAGCCTGTTGCTCTAAAGCTTTGAAGTATCGTTGCAAAAACTAAATCAATAGTTTAATTAGGGTTCTGTGATTGCTTTTTTTTTTTTTTTTTTTTTTAACTAATTAGATACTTATTTTTGTAATGGGTTAAGGTAAATATAACTAATACAACCAATTGTCTGTTATTCGTTTTAACATGTCTTCCACAATAATTTCCTTGCTTAAGAACAAAAGACTAATCGGTGAAAATTATGTGACATGGAAATCTAACTTGAATACGGTTCTAGTTTAGATGATCTACGGTTCGTCTTAACGAAGGAATGTTCTCCAATCCCCGCGTCCCAAGAATTAAGGGATGCTTATGATCGCTGGAAAAAGGCCAATGACAAGGCCTGAGTCTATATCTTGGCATGCATGTCTGATATTCTTACCAAGAAATACGATCCCATAATCACTACACGTTAAATCATGGAGTCACTCTAGGAGATGTTTGGACAACCACCCCCTCAGATCCAGCACAAGGCCCTCAAGTACGTTTATAATGCACGCATGAAGAAAAGCTAGTCAGTAAGAGAACATGTTCTCGACTTGATGGTCCACTTCAATGTTGCCAAGATGAACGACGCGGTTATCGACAAGCAAAGTTAAGTGTCCTTTATTTTGGAATCTTTTTCGAAAAGTTTTCTCCAATTTCATAGCAATGCGGTTATGAATAAAATAGAGTACACCATGACTAACCTCCTAAATGAGTTACAGACTTATCATCTCTTACGAAATGTAGGAGACAGATAAAAGGATAGGCAAATGTTGCCCATTCCAAGAAGTTTCACAATGGTTCATCCTCTGGAACTAAGTTTGTTCCCTCATCTTCTGGTTCTAAAAAGATCCAGAAAACGAAAGGACGGAAGGGAAAGGCTCTCGTTGCTGGGAAAGGCAAGATCAAGGCCAAGGTGACAGAGCAAGTGCTTCCACTATAATGTGGATGTCACTGGAAATGCAATTGCCCCAAGTACCTCGTCGAGAAGAAGAAAGAGAATGAAGGTAAATATGATTTACTGGTTCTAGAAACTTATTTAGTGGAAAATGACCATAATGCATTGATACTTGATTTGGGAGCCACTAATCATGTTTGTTCTTCCTTACAGATAATTAGTTCCTTCCAGTAGCTCGAGGAGGGTGAAATGACGCTCAAGGTTGGAACGAGAGATGCCCGAGCTTGGAGCTACTAAGTTGTTTTTTAGAAATAGGTACTTAATTTTGGATAATTTGTATATAGGTCCTAAAATTAAAAGGAACCTTATATCTATTTATTGTTTAATTGAACAATCTTATTTAGTTTCTTTCTTATTTAATGAAACATTCATTATGAAAAATGGGGTGACTATTTGTTCAGCTAAATTAGAAAACAACTTATATGTGTTAATACCAACTGAATCAAAAGAATTTTTAAATCATGAGATGTTTAAACTGCAAATACTCAAACAAAAAGGCAAATAATTTCTCCAAGTAACAATAATATATATATTTGGCATTTGAAATTAGGTCACATAAATCTCGATAGGATCGAGAGACTGGTAAAGAATGAACTTCTAAGCGAGTTAGAACATAATTCATTACTTCAATGTGAATCTTGTCTTGAAGGAAATATAACTAAAATACCTTTTAGTGGAAAAGATTATAGAGCCAAAGAGTCATTAAAGCTCATACATTCACATTTTTGTGGTCCAATGATTGTAAAAGCTCGAGGAAGATATAAATACTTCATTTCTTCCATAGATGACTATTCAAGGTATGGTTATTTACGAAACATAAGTCTGAAGCCCTTGAAAAGTTTAAGGAGTATAAGGTTGAAGTTGAATGTTAGGTAAAACGACTAAAACACTTCGATCGGATGGGGTGGAAAGTACATGGATTTAGCATTCCAAGGCTATATGATCGAGCATGGAATCCAATCCTAACTTTCAGCATCTGGTACACCTCAACAGAAAAATGTATCAGAAAGGAGAAATAAAACCTTGTTAGACATGGTTCGTTCTATGATGAGCTATGCTCAATTGCCTAGCTCATTTTGGGGGTATGCATTAGAGACTGTAGTTCATATCTTGAATAATGTTCCCTCGAGTTCACACCGTGAGATCCATACTCGGCTTCGTGTCACCCTGGGCGCGTCCTTCTTTCGGAAAGTGTTTGCATGGGTCAATATCAAGGTGAATAGAGGAAATATTCATAGTAAGTGGGAAAAGGATACATGTCAACGTATCCTACGGTCTCCTTCATTAGGTTGCACCGTGAGATTCTTATGATTCGCCTACATGTCGTCCTAGAGAAACCATCCTTTCAGAGAGCCTGATCATAGGTTTCAGAACAATGCAAACTCCAGAAATGGATAGGATTTCTTAGATTAATTTTCAACAGTTTTTTTTCTTAATAGTAGGCTGTTGAAGCGTACCTCTGAAATTTGAAAATGAAAGGATCACACTTAAGGATGAATTAAACGAGTTAATGAATCCTTGACTAAACTATCGGTAGCTAAGAGCTATAGGAATAAGAGTTATTATGGAATTAGTAATTAGCTGAAAAAGTCTCAATTTAGGGGAAGGATAGTTGATCACCTTTTGATGGCTGTTGTTCTAAACCTCTAAAATATTGTTGCACAAAACCAAATCAATAGTTTGTTTAGGGTTCTATGATTTCTTATTTTTGCTAAATTTATTGGATATTTTGTGCAATGGGTTAAGGCAAAGATAACTAAAATAGTCATTTGTTTGTTTGTTTTTCAGCATGTATTCCTTAATTATCGCTTTACTTAAAAATGACAAATTAACTGGCAAAAATTATTCGACATGGAAATCGAGATTGAATATGATTCTTGTTATTGATGATCTGCAGTTTGTTTTAACTGAGTGTACTCAGGTCCCCGCTCAAAATGCACCCCTAAATGTTAGTGATGCATATGATCGTTAGACAAAGGCCAATGAAAAGGCCCGAGTCTATATCTTGGCGAGTCTATCTGATGTATTCAACAAGAAGCATGAGGCCATGCTCACTGCTCGTGAAATCATGGAGTCCCTCTAGGGTTTGTTTGGGCAACCACCCATTTAGATCTGACACGAGGCCCTTAAATACATTTATAATGCATGAATGAAGGAAGGCTAATCAATTAGAGAACATGTTCTCGACCTGATGGTCTAGTTCAATGTGGCTGAAATGAACGGGGTGGTTGTAATGCATGTGAATGGATGATATGAATTGCTCACTATTATGCGATACTATGTCTAATTATGTGTTAATTATGGATGTTCTTGTAGTATGCCATGCGTTGTCACAAGTTTCCTTACAATGGAACCAAGTGTAATTCCACCGCAAGTTTCTCAGTGTGAACCGAGGTCGAACACGGGGACTGGTTTAGGTTATTGCGATACGTTCATGATACATGCAACCTGGTTTTCAATCTTTAAAGTTGCATTTGTACAAGTATATAAATTGTAATAAAATAAAGGAAAACAATAAAGATGTGATACAAACATAAAAAGACAGTAAACCTAAACTAGATGATACAAGATACAGGCTACATATACAAGATGTTGGGAGTAAGGCTGGCTGTGAAAGTTCTGCAAAGACATGGGATGCGGTGACAAGTCTTATGAACAGAATAGAAATACAAAGACAAATAATATAACCAGTGTAAGTTCTTAATTGGATTGAAGGTACAAATACTGTTCTGCTCTTCTCTTGGCGTACACCTCTCAGTGATCGGCAGCGCTCCCACATGTCTATGGTGAAACAGAGAATAACGTAATGAACGCAAGGTTGCTTCCATATCTGGAAGTACTACTCACTTTAGTTAACGTATTCTCTTGTCCTTCTCTCGATAGATTAGAATGAGACCTTCACTTCTACTCTCACAGGTGAAGATGTCGTCTAGCATGCTTTAGCTAAACGTATTTTATATCTTTAATACATATTAAGTTCTTAGTGATTCATATTGCTCATCAGAGGATGACGAAGATATCATGGAGAAAGTGATTGGTGGGTGAACGGAAATAGACAGAAAATGGTAAATGAAATTTATCGAAACATTTAATATTTCTACTAAGCATTTGATACATGGTGTGTGAATGAAGAGATAAAGAAAACATGGATTACACAATGAAGGAGAGAGATAGAACAGATACAAATAGTGCCAATGTCTTGACACAGATTCAATGGAGATCTGCTTGCCGGATAGGATGGATTTGATGGTAGGAAGGGCTTCCCTCTCAAGCTTGCTCTACCGGTAGCAGGGACCTTTGCATAGAGCTTTCGATCGGATGTTTGGCAGGTTGGACCTGAGATTCACCTCTCGGCCTTATCTCGTTTTCTTCCCAGATTTCTTCTCTTAAGCACTCAGCTCAGCCTTCTTTTTACAATCTAGCAGCACTTAGCCCCGTATCAAGTAGCATATTTTTCTCTGAAATCAATGGGGTATTTATAGGTGCAGATCTTTGACTCTGGCCTTGTGGTCCCCACTTGTGGTTATGGTAATTCCAAAGATGGAGGGATATTATTCCTTCTTTTATACAATCAGACCGTCAATTATGCACAACCGTTAGTTGTACACGTGTCTCAATCCTCCGCTCTTGCATTGCTCAGCTACATCTTTTGATCATAGGTTCGCATGCGGTGCTTGTTTTTATTACCGCATGCGATTGAAACATGACTCTCGGATCGACTGTCGCATTGTGCCGCCATTGCGATATTAGTCTCTTTATTGTTGATTGACGGGCGCAATGTGACAGAGATACGTTGATTAGTCTCTCGTGAGCCTTGAGCGCAAGCGGTGACTTGGTTTCCTGTAAAACAGAGTAAAGTTTGACTTGTCTTCCATCTTTTTGGTGTTAGTGGGTGCAATCACAAACATTTATAATTATTGCAATACTAGGTTAATTTTTCATACAATTGGCGCATAATTACTAACTTTTGGCCGCAATATCTAGATAAGATGGCATAAATAACATGTCAACGTATCCTACGGTCTCTTTCATTAGGTTGCACCGTGAGATTCTTATGATTCACCTGCGTGTCGTCCTAGAGCACTCATCCTTTCAGAGAGCCTGATCATAGGTTTCGGAACAACGCAAGCTCCAGAAATGGATAGGATTTCTTAGGTTAATTTTCATCAGTTTTCTTTCCTAAAGGTAGGCTGTTGAAGCATACCTCTGAAATTTTAAAATGAAAGGATCACACTTACAGGATGAATTAAATGAGTTAATGAATCCTTGACTAAACTATCGATAGCTAAGAGCTATAGGAATAAGAGTTATTATGGAAACCCAGCTGTTATTACAACAACCTGTGAAGGGTCCACTTACTGTTTATGGTTAAATCTTGTGGACATAAATAATCTATAGTGAGGAGAGTGCAACTATTGAGCTATAGTGATATGGCATAGTTAACAATACTGATTAATTTGGATTAAAGAGTTTTAGCCAATTAATCTTATATCGTTGGAGCTCATGATCTGTAGGTCCATAAGGTCCATCTACTAGCTCGTAAAACATGAACACATGAACACATTGAATTAATAAATTGAGTGAATTTAGAATGATATCAATTTGAAAATGTTCAAATTGAAATTAGGGTTTAAATTTAAATAAGTTCAAGTTCGAATTAATTAACGTTTAATTTATTGAAATTAAGTGAAATTGGAGAGTTTATAATATTTAAATATTGATTTAAATATCAATTACATGAATAGGATTCATGTTTAAAATTAGGGGTGTGATCAATTTAATATTTGATATTAAATTAATTAATTAATTGAATATGTTTAATTAATTAAAAATCAAATTAATTTCCAATTTTAATCCAATTTAAGAAATTGTTTTTTTTTTTTTCAAATTTGATTAATAATGAATTAATCAAATCAGATTTTAGTTAATTAAAAAATTAATTGAAATTTGAATTTAAAATTTGAGAAATTGAAAAATTAAAGGCTAAGTGGGGTTTTCCCCACAAAACACCCAAACATGAGGTGTTCTTCATGCAATCACACATAATTCCACTTCCATCTTCAAGCAGTTGTTGGCAATGTTGTTGCTGGTGAGTGCCTGCATGGTGAAGAGTGATAAAACACTCATAATTGAAGAGGAAAAGTGAGTTTTTTTAATTGAGAAATGAGTTTTTGCACTCATTTTTTTCTCTTTGTCAAACTCAGAAAAATAATTTCACAAATTCACTCAAATTCGAGTTCCACCACTCAAATTCAAGGTTGAGAATAGTAGAGAAGATCTCTTGGTGGTTCACTAATGATTTGGAGCTGAATTAACGTGAAGTGCAGCTTGGATTAGGGAGAATTCATCAAAGGTATGTTGAACTTGAAACCCACTTGTGATTTTCTATAAAAGCATGCTTTAAAACTTAAATTAAATGTAATTAGAGTGCTTATTGATTCTGTTTGCTTCCATTGCATGCTTGTATATCCTATCAAAATCGTAATCCAACTATGACCAAACCTCTCTTGGGCCAAGAGAGGATGTGGTGCCACATAGTTCAATCATTGGAATCAGCCCTTAAGGGAGCAATTTATCTACTTACCTCGACATAGGGGAATAAGTGAATTTCTTCTTGTGTAACTATGTTCCTTGCTCCCCAATCAAACGAGTCCCCAAAATGATAGGCTTATTGAGTCGGCGATCTGGCCACTCTCACCCATACAAATCAAATGACCGCCTTCGCAGGCAAGAGTTCACAACTCACTCAGGATTCAGGTCATGTTACCTATAGTCATCCTGGTGAAATGTAAGTCTCTATTATGAACGACGTTATATAATAAGACTAGTCTTTTCGTGGTCCAGTCTTATACAAACTCTTTTGTATAGAATATTTCCTCTCACATGTCTCCATATGAAAGATCAGGATTAGATCATTTGTAGCACTTTACAACAATTGTAACATCTACAAAGCGGGTCATACTCGTAGTGTCACTAGGATAAGGTATCCAACCTTATCCATCTACTATAGACCATTTAGGTACTTAAACATGATCCACCCTTATGTCTCTACATACATGTTTAAGCTATAAGATAACCTTGGATCTTAGTTTATTGGTTTGTGGTTAATGCAACAAAATTGAAATACAACATCATACATTTTATTAAATAAATAAGATGTTTGTACATTACAATTACAAACTATAGAACCCTACGAGATTTAGGGCATCAACCCCAACAGTTACATCTAACTCTTTTAGTACTACTGATCCCTCTAATGAAAAATAAATCATGGACCAACTATGACTAAACCCCTCTCGGGTCAAGAAAGGGTGTGGCGCCACATTGTTCAAGCCCTAGAATCAGCCTTTAAAGGAGCAATTTATCTACTTTCTCTGACCTCAGGAAAGGAGTGGATTCCGTCTTGTGTAGCTGTGTTCCTAGCTCTCTAATCAGATGAATCCCCAAAATGGTAGACTTGTTGAGTCAGGGATCTGACCACTCTCACCCATACAAATCAAAGAACCGCCTTCATAGGTAGGAGTTCACAACTCACTCAGGATTCAGGTCATGTCACCTATGGTCATCCTGGTGAAATGTAAGTCTTTATTATGAACGTGTTAAATAATGAGACTAGTCATTTCGTGGTCCGATCTTATACAAACTCCTTTGTATAGAATACCCCCGCTCACATTTCTCCACATGAATGATCAGGATCGGTTCATTTGTAGCATTTTACAACAATTATAACATCTTCAAAGCGAGCCGTACTCGTAGTTTCACCAGGATAATGTATCCAACCTTATTCATCTACTACAGACCATTTAGGTTATCACTTAAATATGATCCATTTGTATGTCTCCACATACATGTTTAAGCTACATAAGATAACCTTGGATGTTAGTTTATTGGTTTGTGAGTTTAATGCTACTAAACGTCAAATAAAACAACTCATATTTTATTACATAAATAAAATGTTTGTACAATACAATTACAAACTACAAGATCCTACAAGATTTAGGGCGTCAACCCCAACAATTGCATCATTGTTATTTAAGGATTTTGTACTTAAAGATATCACAAAAGTGAAATAGAGGTTTCAATAGTTCTAAATTTCACATTTATGTTTAATTTATTGAAATATTTGTAATTTATTTCTTTTAAATTGTCAAATGATAAAAGTAAACAGTTTTAAGCCTTTGAGAATATAGAAAGAATACAACCTAAATTTTCTTTGTTCAAATATTCATATTGATTCCATAATGGAATTGCTTACATAGTTGAAACCAAGAGATTCTACACATGTAAGGAAGGGAAGAACAACTTGCCATTTAGAGCCAAAACAGTGTGGATAATTTTTTGGATGAAATCACATTTGATATGTTTGTCAACAGAAGAAATTGCATGAATATTGATTGAGAGATTAGGAAGCTTTTATTTTTGTTGTTTTGTTTCCAATTTAGCATTTGATTGACAGATTTGAATGGAGGGTTATGTGAGCTCTATTGGAACAAAAATGTGATTGATTACTTTTGCTAGCTTGTGTTGTGGAGTTTGGTTTCTTGACTTGAACATTCTTTCAAATTTTCAAGTTTTAAAACATGACATAACAAAAGAAAAGATCAACAAGCAAGAAAAAAATAGTACATTTACATATATATGTAATTATATTAGTCTTAATTATGTAGTCTCATTTTCAAATTTTCAAAAATGAACTGACACAATTGAATTCCAATTTTGGCTCCAAATGCATGATTGAGTTCTATTCCTTAAAAATGTAGGCTAGAAAAGGAGGAGAACTGATATCAAATGGAAGAACCATACAGAAGGAGCATTGGACTCACCAGAAAGTGGTGAGGGACTCCATAGCTCCCATTTTTTAAACTTTTGCAATCAATAGTAATGTTAATCTTGACAGGTACTGTTAATCTACTTAATTTAGAAGTTTTGAATACTTAATGAAAATTAAGCTTGATATAGTCCTTAATTTAATGTTGGTTTAGTAGGGATACAAATGCAGGATTCTATATTGGTTCTTTTTGGATGCAATTCTTGTGGAAAGTTTTAGGAAAAAAAACTTAAATGTTGGTTGAATATGAGATTAGATATGGAAAAACCTCTGTCCTTGTGACATGAAAAATCTGATGAAATTGCATTTCTTTTTTTTTTTTTTCTACTAATGATGAGAATCTCTTTCAAAATGCTTATTGACATTGATTTATTTTAGTACGTTTAAATTCAATTTTTCAGTCAAGTTAAAGAAACTCTAGTTACAATACAAATGGCTCCAAAAGTAAAGGCAATTGTTATGGTTATGGTGTTTTATACCTCACAAATGGGCCATGATTTAAGAGTGGTAGGTTTGTTCAATTCTCATGGGAGATTGCTTTGGTGTATAGAAAAAGTGTAATTTGATTGTATTGTAGCGTAGACTCTTTTCTGTAATCTTTCATTACTTACCATCTGTACTCTTTTAATGAGTGCTTAATTTTTTTGTTTGTTGATTCGGAGTTATTTAACGTATTGTGAATCTTTTCTGTAATCTTTCAACAGGTATATCTCAAGAACTATTGTCAATTGTGCATGTTTTGTGAATCTATCATTTGCTGTATTTTGTATGGACTGCTCCAATCTATGCTTGTGATTTATCACCAAGAATAAGGGAAAATGCACAATGCATATTTGTCCACATGTGTTTCAACCCAGCTCACTGGACATATAAGGCAAACCACATCAGAACAATCTGGCCATTGGATTGCATAAAGAACAATCTTGACAATGAATTATCGTTTATGAAAAAGTTATGCTTACAAAGCTATGCTTGACCGTCATCTTTGATTGCAACAAGTATAATTATTCTGCCTAGAACACAAATTTGAAGACTGACTAGATTTTCTGTGTTAGGTTCGTCCGAGTGGAAGGTGACCAGTCTGGTGGAAGGGAATTATAGTCTTGAATCTAGATGGGCATGAAGCACTTTCTCCATTTGAGGTAAGATTTTCTTCTTAATGTTTTCTTATGGAGTTTATAGTTTCATATTTACATGAGGGAAATCAAAAAGCTATTTTTGTATCTTTTACTTTCAAAATTTAGTCAAAATGAAAAATTGAAGTCGTTTTTGGGCTATAATATTATTTAAAAAGCTAAAAGTTACATGAGGTGCTATAAGATATTTAGACAAATGGGCAAATGGGTGTGACAACTTCATCAAATGGATGGTGACTCATGCATCAACTTAGTCAGCATTTGTCTTGTTATGGAATTTCTTGGATGTAATTTTCTTACTTTCTATACTTACGATTTGATTTGCAGGTGGCATTTAGAACAAAGGTTTTTGTTGCGAAATCGACAATTAAAGAGCATAAAAAGAAATGTAGAGTAGAAAAGATCGACACATAGATATACATAGTTCACTAACAGTGTGTTAGCTACGTCCACGAGCAGAGAGAGAACAATATTATTTCGAGAGAATATTTTCAGAATTACATCATGAACGACGCCTCTAAGTTAGAGAGTTTATATATCACACTGCTCTAAACCCTAGGGTCAAAACCCTAGCGAGACCCCCGTACTAGATTGTTCAAAGCGCCAGCAAACAGATTCAAGACATTTCAACAATTTTTACCGTACTTAATTGTTCGAAGTGCCAACTAACAGATTCAATACATTTCAACATGTCTCGATATTTTGAAAGAGTAGTGGTAGGCCCTACCTAACTATTTCTAAGGTCATTTCCTTCATATAAGAAGAAATAAAATGGTTTTGTTGTGTTTATGACTGCGAAATGTTGTCTCTACAATTTCAAATTAGTTTTATGACCTATCTTGACGAACTTTTTCTCTTGCTGCAAACTAGTTTCTTTTAGCATAGTAGAACTAGCTTATTCTGGTGCTTGGACTTGGTGCTGTGTTTTGACTTGAGTTGGGGTTCTTTTAAAGAGTGGAATTCAACAAGAGGATCGTAGAGGGTGGAATCAAATGCCACTCTTTGGTACTTTCTACGCGTGACCCCTCTTGATTCTATTAGTTTTTGTTCTCGATTTTTGCTAGTCAGTTCTAATCTTATTGTAAATATGAAGGGATCGGATCCCGCAGCTAAAATTGTATCCCGCAATTCTATTTTTACATAAACAAATTAATTATACTAAAATATAATATAAATATGTAAATTTGCTAGTAAGAGAGATCTTGAACTAAGAAATAGTTCTAGAAGCTAAACCAAAAAAGGGTATCCTGAGCAATTTTAATTATCGGGTTCATTGATATTCCTGGTATACTAGATGCTATCACACATAAAATCACACTCAATTTGATGGAATTGTTTGATCTTAAAAGAGATCTTCTATAATTTCGCACGTGAGGGATTGTTTCTTGGTTTCGTCAAGTCATTAATAACTTGATTACTTTAGATAATAGTAGATAGAAACAACGCTCATAAGGAGTTCTATTGAAACCAAGAAATATAGGCCTACCTACCATCGACAACAAACTAAATGAAGTTTTCCGAAAAAACCTGCTAGTGGAGGAAGACCTCCTAAGGATAAGAGACATAGGGCTAAAGGGCATGCTTTGGGAAAATATTAGAACCATTCTTACCATTGTAGATTCTCAAGTTTCACGAACAATCCTCTCAAAGTTCCAACGAATGGTTTCTCCAACGATCTTGATCACAAACGATTTCTTGAACAATCTCGAACACTATCATGAGAGTAACCTCGTTATTCTCTAGGATTCTAATAGAGGGATAGGTGGTATCCAACTATTGGGAGAGGGAGAGAAGAAAAGGGTTTTAGAGAGTAAAGATGGTTCTCTTTGTGACTTAGGAAAAATTTTGCACAATAACACTTGTATGTTGTGTATTGTTAGTTTCTGCGTCTTCCAAATGGGTCATAAGAAGGAATTTATATAGAGAAGGGTCAAACCCTTTTCCTAATCCTTTTCCTATTTTTCTTTTTCACAATTAATTAATTAAATAGTACTTATTTAATTAATTGTCCAATTAATTAACTATCAATTATTTAATTAATTAGCACAATTAAATAACACTTATTTAATTTAATTTGCACATTAATTAAAAAAACTATCTATACATTAAATCTAATTTAATGTATATATATTTAATTATCATAAACATATCATATATATATGTGCAATACCTCTCTATTAATTAATTCTTTATGAATCTAATTCACTTGAATTAATTAATTGAATCTTATTCAAATATTACTTTCCAATTTAATTTGAATTATAGATCATATCCATAATCAATTATATATTAATCACATTAATATATGATTTCCTCAAATTAATTTGAATAATTCAAATCATCCCTCTTAAATATCCTTTAGTGAGCTAACAAGGGAACCTAGTGGACCTGTAGATCAAAACCTCCAATGATACGAGATAATTGGCTAAACTCATTAACCAAGTTAATCAATATTCGTTAATTGTGGGTACACTTCACTAAAGACCCACTGCACTCTTTTCATTACAAATATATTTCTATGTTTACTTATATAGATCAATAACAGTAAGTTAGTCCTTCACGAGTGTTTGTAACTTCAATTGGGTCAAATTACTATTTTAGCCTTGGGTTACCTCTGACTTCTTAAGTATTAGTGCTCCTCTAATGAACAACATGTTTATGGCCCAATCAATAAACAGATATCCCTCTCGGACCAATGAGAAGGTAGGACCCTTTGTTCAAGTATTGGAAACACCATTTAATGGAACACTCATCTACTTATCCTTAAGGTGGGAAGGAGTGAATTCCATCTTGTATTATTATGTTCCCAAAATGGTAGACATATTGGGTCGGCAAACTGGCCACCCTCACCCACACAAATCAAAGGACAATTCCTCGATAATAGAAGTTCATAATATAATCATGATTAAGACTAAGTTGCCTAGGTCATCCTATTGATATAGGAACCTAACTAGTTAACGGTGTTACATCTAGTGTTTACTATTTTGCAGTCCAGTCTTACGCAAATTCATTACATAGGATACTTTCACTTGTATGTCAACTATATGAATTTGTTGGATCATTATGTTTGTATCAAATACAAAGTGGGTTGTATCCATAGTGTTACCAGGATAAGATACTCAGTATTATCCCTATACCACAGACCCTTTAAGTTGTATCTTGAACATTGATCCATGTATGTCTCCACATACAGTTCAAGACTTATAAGTCAGCCTTAGATGTTAGTTTATTGGATTTAGAGTTATTAAGACAAAATAAACAAACAACACAAACAATAACATTGATTGAATTAACATCCATAACTCTTTATTGATGATGGTTAATTAATAACACTTACTATCTACGAGTTTTAGGGCATAAAACCCAACAAAATATGGCCATGAATTGTTTTGATATTGTAACTTTTTGTCTGCAGGATTTGAATTGTATCCTTATTAAATTGTTTTGCAATACTTGATGAAACAATGAATGTAGTTTGTATTAATAGTTTTGAATAAAAGGTTGTCTATTGTCTTAGTTGTTTTATTCTCTAGGATGAATATTGTTGATTGATGGTTTTACAGAAGGTATCTTTATGAATTGGTTTTATAGTTAATCTGAACTGTGAACTTTAGATATTATAAGTATTGGCTTAGGAGGTCTCAATGACTATCATATGAGGAAACTTTTCTTAGCTTGCTTCCAATACTTCTATCTTGAACTTTATCTCTTATATTTTCATTTGTGAAATTTGATTTCAAGCAAGAAATGTTTAGCTTATATTGCATGAATATAATTATTCATTGACTTGATGTCCACTTTTTTTTTTTTTTTTTTTGTCAATTTTCATATCTTGTTTGCTTTTAGTTGTCATTTTGATCTTTATTATGATCGGAGGTAGTTGTTGACTTTTGTTCTCTTATTTTTGTTCAATGAGAGGCTTGTCATTTTCAAAGCACCATTTACCTAAAAAAAAACACTAGCAAGTAGGCATGCCTTCCCAAGTTATAATTTCTTCAAAGAAAAAAAAAGTCTAGGGGTTATTATCTCAATTGCTTTGTGATTATGTTGTTTTTACAACTCTATTGGGGAATTGGGTTTCTTATAGGTGTTTTTTATGATGGATGTGATATTGATTGTAGAGAATTTTATGGTAAATATATGTTATATTTCAGCATTCATGGAAAAGAGATTGGTCAGATAGTTAGATGTTGTGAAGATTTAATACTCATCGTATTAAAAATGTGAAGACTGCTAGGTTACTTTTTTTTTTAAAAAAAATATTTACTACAATGTAATTTGCAAAGAACATGGTGATCCACCTAAAAATATATAGTTATTTATGTATGTGGAGTGTTTTGGTGATTGAAGCATATTACTATAAGTGATATAAGTTTAGACTCTTGAAAATTTATTTTGATGTAAATGCACTTGAATACATTTTATATAATAAAAGTTGATTTTACAATTTCAATTGTAACAATTTATTTTTCATATAAAATAATATATATATTAAATGTGACTTGATTAAATTTGGCTATCATGACGAGATATAAAGTCTCATATGTTTTTATAGGATTTTTTCCTACTATAAAAAATGTTATTAAAAATCAATCCTAATATATTTTACTAATACAAAAAATGCTATTAAAAATAAATCACAACATTAAAATTATGCAATAAAAAAGAATTTTTTATAACTTTTTTATAGCATTAAAAAATCGCTATGGAAGTTGGCACTTTCAATAACATTGGCTATGATAGCTGCTTTAAAATGTTATAGAAAATATTTCATAGCATTTTTTAAGCTATTAAAAACGCTATAAAATGATTTTGACAATATTCTTTTCCATGCTATTAAAAATGCTATGAAAGAGAAAACATAATGTTTTTTTTGCTAACGTTATTAAATATTCTCAGAGCATGATAATTCTACAATAAAAAATGGACTTTTTATAGCACATGTTATTGCAGATAAAAAACGCTATCAAAAGTATAGGACTTTCAATAACATTGCCTATGATAGCATTTCCAAAATGCTATCAAAAGTCTACAATAGTATTGTTTGCCTTCTATCATATGTGATATTTGTTGTAATATTCTCCACTAAACAGATTTCCAAAACTAGTAAATCAAATTCACCTTTCTTGATCTTCTTTTTCTCTATCAAATACTTGGGACAGTTCCTTTTCTAGTGTCCCTCCTAGTTGTAGTGGAAACATTTTCTTTTAGAAACCTTGGTCTTTTTGTCCTTTTGGGCCATAACAAGGTTAGCTTTATTCCCCTTGCCTCCCTTCTTCTTCTTCCAATTTTTTCCAGATGAAGAAGACACAGACTTAGTTCCAGAGGTCGAACTTCTATGGAACTTCTTTGAGGAAGTGGTAACATTTGCCTTTCTCTTTTGGCCCTTGACTTTCAGCAGAGACTTGAAAATCTGTAGCTCGTTCAAGAGGATGGTCAAAGTGTAGTCTAACTTGTCCATAACACTATTGCTACGAGCCTGCAGGAAACTCTCTGATAGAGATCCTAAAATAAAGCTAACTTGACTGGCGTCATAAATGACGATCCCGTTCATTTCAACCACATTAAAGTGGACCATCATATTGAGAACATGTTCTTGCATTGATGTCCCCTCTTACATCGGGCGTTAAAAATGAACTTAGGAATGTTGTGCTTGATTTGTGAGGACGGTTGTCTAAACATCTCTCGCAATGTGTCCATAATCTCGCGTGCAGTGACCATGGATTCATATTTCTTTGACAAGACTTCAATTAAGCTGACAAGAATATATGCTCGGACTGTTTCATTTGCCTTTACCCATCTCTCATAAGCTTTTCAAACATTTCGAGGTGCATTTTGAGTGGAACTTGAGGGCAGTTCTCAAGTAGGAAAAATCTTAAGTCATCGATGATGAGTACAATGTTGATTGTGTTTTTCCAACTAGTGTAGTTATCACCGATTAGGTTATCAGTACTAAGAAGATTGATTGTAGCGCTAGTAATTTTGAAGTTTGTTGAAACCATACAAATTTTCTATATTAGTTATGTGCTAAAACCTATTTCAAACCAATCAAGTTTAGCAAAATTTTAATGTACCATATGTGACATCTAATTTCGCAATGATGCCTCAATGAGTTAGAATAAAAGCATTGAAGGAAATAACTCTAATTCCTATAATGATTAGTTACCATTATTCGATCAAAAAATTATTAATTTTCTTAACAATTTCTTGTAAATGTAACCCTTTATTTTAGACTCTAAAGTTTCGCCCCAATGACCTCGGAGGGAAAAACCGATTGGAACAAAAACTAAAGAAATCCTATCCATTTCTAGAGATTGTGATCAATTTCATGCAAACACTTTCTAAAGAGGGACATAAGAAAACAGTGCCATGAAGCCGAGCATGAAATTTCACAACAAACTAATGAAAGAGACCGTGGGATATGTTAGCACATATCCCTCTCCCACTTACTATAAACACTTTCTCCATTCCCTTTGGTATTGATCTATGCAAACACCTTTCGAAGGGAGACACAAGCAAACGTTGCCACGAGGCCAAGCATAAATCTCACGGTGTGAACTTTTAAAGAGAATGTGAAAAGAAATTGACATATCATATATATTATTTTCCTCGCACTAAATGTTTTAAACCTAGGGTTCTTTACTTAGGTAAATTCGGCTAATAATTTTTCTAAATCCATTGTTCAATTGACCCAATATAACTTTTGTATTGCATAGTTTAACAATATATGATTCTAGTTTACTAAACACTTTAATAAACTAAATCATGTTTTGCATGCTTATAAAATATTTGTCTAATTCACCTTTCAATTCGGTTCCCAGGTAAGGTTGTTTTGTTTCCGTTAGCTTAGATACCCTCGTCTTAGACATAACCTTCCTTAGATAAAAGTCCCTTATAGACAATTATTTTATAAATTTAATATTTTATTATTTCCAATTTAATCCTATTAAAAAGAAAATAAAAATTAACCTATTTCTATTAGAATTATTTTTAACATAAGTCTTGGTGAATTAATTTTAAACCACTTAAGATTAATTAAGACCTATGTTTGTTTGCAACTCTTGATTATAGATTTTAATTTAATTCAATAAACTTATACCATTATAAAATAATAAAACAATTAAACCTATAATCATACATCTAATGACATTAATTTAAATATAACATTTATATTTACCAAGTAATGTCATGCTTAATGCAATTCATTTTCATCATATAATATAATACTTATATAATTCACTAATAAAAATAATACATATCCATCATTCAACCATATAATATAATATTTATACTATAGTATATTGTATAGATATGCTTCAAGATACATGCTTTCATATAATATAACATTTATATTCATTATGATGCTTGTGCATGCTTATAATATCGGAAAATTATTTCAAATAGTAAAACAGTTGAAAATATTTACAAGATATAGCAAAATTTTAGAATTATCAACGATAGACGTTGATAGACATTGATAGAAGTCTATCAGTATTTGTCAATATCTATCATAGATAGTTCTAAAATTTTGCTATATTTTATAAATATTTTGGTTTATTTTTTTATATTTAAAAGCAACCCTATAATATCATGAAACTATATAATATATCATTGATATTAAATAAGATGCACGATAAATGTTTATCCTAAAGTGAGATTTTAAAACCATATGACATACAATATGCAACATAAAGATTTAATCATACATCACACGTGAAATTAAATAAACAGAAAAAATAGACCAAATTTTGGCACACCTAAAATTAATTAAATCAATATAACATTTATATTAATTTGATTAATTAAAAAATAAATAAATTACATTAAAAAATAGAAATAAGTAAAAACTGCTATAAAAAACGGTCTTCAAGATTAAACAGACAACCTCTGGAATCGTCTGCACGTGCGCTTGAAGCTTGGAGTGTTGCAACATTCCATCGAGCATCGCAACGCTGGTCTAGAAGTTGCCACACGATACTGCTACACTTCTCGCAGCATTGCAACACTATTGTCGAAAGTCGCAACACTGGGCCTTCTATACTACAATGTAAAGGACAACATCATAACACTGTCTCTTTACTCTACTTCATTATGAGTCCATTCTTACTCTAATTTGCTCTGATCTCCTCAACAACTCTTGCTCCACGATCGACACGGACTTATAGACTCGATAGCAAGAATGAAATGCCCAAAACAATGGGCTCTTACAACTTTAATCAAGATTAAAACAACAAATCTAAGTGTCAAAATTTGAAATTATCTATTTTTGCAAACCAACATTCATAATGCAATAAACACCTACTATTTATCTAATTTTCATTTCCAAAAAGAAATATAGAAACATGATTTTGCTCTGATACCAATTGAAGGCTTTGAATCCTTAGCAGAAGAGAGTAATCGCCTTGTGCCATATAATTTCATTTTTTGGAAAAACTCTAAAAATAGAGAAATTTTATAGAAAATGAAACATTAAACTTGCCTATAAGCATGCTTTTATATACAGAGAGAAAGGGAAGAAAAATTGCACTTCAATCTCTTTGGAATGCAAATTCCAAAAACACAACAATAACCAAGAGAAACAGTGAACACCACCACAAAAGAATTTTCTGTATTCTCCTTAGAGGTTAAGAATTACAGAGAAAGTTGTGGATTTCTCTGATAATTTTTGGGGAGAGAAAACAAAATTTAGAAACAAAAGGATATTTTTCTGGGAATTGTATGTTAGAGATCTTCATAGGCCTTCTGTGAATTTCGTTTTAGGAAAAAAGACCAAAAATGAAAACCACACACTTCAACTCCCACTCTCACGTTTTTGTTGAGAGAATTAAGGGGGACAGAGTTACATAACTCCCTCCTTCAAAAAATTCAAAATTAAATTTAATATATACATATGATAACCAACTTATCATATAGTATATATAAAACTATATGTTATGTTGAATATAACACATAACCTATAGTTTTTATATTGTATCAAATACAATATATCCTATAGTTTGAATTCTCTTAGTAATTTACGGTATTCAATATAAATCAAATTTAAATTAAATATATATTATTCCAATTCATATAAATAATATTTGAATCATATTCAAATATTTATTTCCTCTCAAATAAATTTATATTACAATGTATTAAATACATTATATTAATTATAACACATTAATTAATTTAAATTATGTGTATCATATATAATTAATTTCCTCAATTAATTTGAACAATTCAAATTAATTCAAAATTAATTTAATTCTCAATAATCCTCGTTGAGCTACAAAGAGGACCTGATGGACCTGTAGATTGAAGCTCTAAATGGTACTTTGATAAT
The DNA here is from genome assembly GCF_027475165.1 of Benincasa hispida. Taxonomy (NCBI): domain Eukaryota; kingdom Viridiplantae; phylum Streptophyta; class Magnoliopsida; order Cucurbitales; family Cucurbitaceae; genus Benincasa; species Benincasa hispida. The sequence goes on from NW_028326830.1 coordinate 31,728, forward strand.
TAATTAAACTCCTTTAATTAAATTACCCGACTTCCATTAACTGTTGGTCAATCCACTAAAGATCAACAGTTGCATTCTTCGCACTAGAGATACATTTTTGTGTCCATTGGATATAACCAGTCAACAGTGTGATGACTCTTCACAAATTGCTCTTAAGTATTGATGAAACAAAATTATCGTTTTGCCCCTATAGTTACATCTAACTCCTTAAGTACCACTGATTCCTCTAATGAAATATAAATCATAGTTCAATAATGACCAAACCTTTCTCGGGCCAAGAGAAGGTGTAGTGAATTCCGTCTTGTATAGTTGTATTCCTAGCTCCCCAATCAGAGAATCTCCAAAATGGTAGGCATATTGAGTCGGTGAACTGGCCACTCTCACCCATGCAAATCAAAGGACCGCTTTCATAAGTATGAGTTCACAACTCACTCAAGATTCATGTCATGTCACCTATGGTCATTCTGGTGAAATGTAAGTCTCTACTGTTAATGGTGTTATATAATAAGACTATTCATTTTGTGGTCCGGTCCTATACAAACCTTTTCTTATATAGAACACCTCTGCTCACATGTCTCTACATGAATGATTGAGATCATATCATTTGTAGAACTTTACAACAATTGTAACATCTACAAAGTGGTTCGTATTCGTAGGATCATTAGGATAAGGTACTCAGCCTTATTCATCTGCTACAAACCCTTCAGTTTATCACTTAAACACAATCCACCTTTATGTTTCTACATACATGTTTAAGCTTTATAAGATAACCTTGGATGTTTGTTTATTGGTTTTGTGGGTTAATGCTACTAAATGTCAAATAAAATACCTCAGATTTTATTAAATAAATAAACTATTTGTACAATACAATTACAAACTACAAGACCCACGAGATTTAAGGAATCAACCCCACCAATCTCCCACTTGTCCTAAAGATAGTAGGTGTACATCATAAAAGTCATACTAATATAAAACTACACTAAACAAGAAACTAGGGCATAATACGCGCCCAGTATAAAATCTCCCACTTGCCCAGACTAGATGTGGCATGTCCCGTAGACCCATACTCTGCAAGTGACCCTCAAACACCTTAGTCGTGAGAACCTTTGTAAATGGATCAGCAACGTTGTGCACCAAAGCTATCTGTGTGGCGATTACGTCCCCTCGATGCATAATCTCTCGAATGAGATGATACTTCTGCTCTGTGTGCTTTCTGCGTTTATGACTCCTAAGCTCACGAAAATTAGCCATAACACCACTATAATCACAATAAAGGGTGATGGGCTTTTACATGTTTGGAACCACTTCCAGATCAGTCAGGACTTTCCGGAGCCACATAGCTTCCTTAGTAGCTTCACAAGCTGCTACATACTCAACCTTCATAGTGGAGTAAGCCATGCACCCCTTCTTAGTGCTCCTTCAGACTACAACTCTTTCGTTAAGAGTGAACACTGATCTTGAAATGGATTTCCTAGAATCTTTATCAATCTGGAAATCAGAGTCTGTATATCTTGTAAAGATCAAATCCTTAGAACCATACATGAGCATGTAGTCCCTCATTCTTCGAAGATACTTGAGAATGTTCTTAACGACAGTTCAGTGATCAAATCCCGAATTGGACTGATATCTATTGACTATTTCCACTACATAGAAGATGTCAGATTTAGTACATAACATTGCATACATTAGGCTACTAACAGTTGATACATAAAGGATCTGTCTCATTTTCTTAACCTTTTAAAGTGTCTTAGGATACTGTTCCTTAGGCAAAATAACTCCATCCCTGAAAGGGAGCAAACCTCTCTTGGATTTTTGCATTGAAAACTTGACAAGTATTTTGTCAATAGATGATGCCTACGACAGGGCCAATGTTTTGTTCTTTCGATCCCTAAAGATCTGAATGCCCATAACAAACTACATCTCTCCAAAATCTTTCATTTTAAATTGGGTCACTAGCCAATTTTTAATTTCAATCAGTAGACTTACATCATTTCCAATGAATAGGATATCATCTACATACAACATAAGAAAAGCTACTGAACCATTGATGATTTTCTTGTAAACACAAGGCTCATCAACATTCTAATCAAAGCCATAAGATTTGATTGTAGTATCGAATCTTATATTCCAAGATCGAGAAGCTTGTTTCAATCCATAAATAGATCGATTCAGCTTGCAAACTTTTTGTTCTTGACCTTGGATTAAGACTCCCTCAGGCTGCTCTATATATATGGCCTTCTCAAGATTGTCATTTAGAAAAGTAGTCTTGACATCTATTTGCCAAATCTCATAGTCATAATATGAGGTAATGGATAGGAGTATATGGACTTCAACATGGCAACAAGTGAGAAAGTCTCTTCATAGTCGACTCCCTCAACTTGGGTATAACCCTTTGCAACAAGTTTAGCCTTTAAGGTTTGCACCTTCCCATCAGCAGCCTGTTTTCTCTTTTAGATCCATTTGCAACCTATATGTTTAACCTCATCAGGTTGATCTACAAGATCCTAAATTGAATTGAAGTACATTAAGTCCATTTCGAGAGCCATAGCTTTGATCCACTCATCTCTATCAATATCCTCAATTGCCTTTTTGTAAGACAATGGATCCTCAATATCACCATCAGTTACAATAACTAGGGTTTATGTTCAACCGATATAACGAATAGGCAGGTTATAACCCTCATACTACGTCTAGGCTTCCTCAATGTTTGAGGTGGATATGACCTACTAGATGAACCAACTTCAACAACTCTTGAGGTATTGGGCTCTTCAACAACTCTTATTGAAGGTTCAGTAGTTTCACTTGAAAGTTCATTTAATACTATCTTACTATGGGGCTTATGCTCCCTTATGTGGTTATCTTCTAAAAAAATAGTGTTTGTTGACACAAACAATTTATATTTTCAGTATCGTTAGGTTAGTTTTTATTTTATTTTTGGATTATGGACGTGCTTTGGATTGTATCTCATTGGTTTGTCTATGAGTCGATGAGGTAATCTTTCGTTTAGTTCTTGGATTGAGCATTTTTGTGATTTGATGAGTTTTCTGTCCAATCTTGTGTTTTAAATTAGAATTATGTTTTTCTTTGAATTTTGCATGATTTAGATTTGCTTTTGTGTATTGGATTGATGCCTCTATCATGATCGCATGTCTTAGCTAGTTAAATTCAAGCTCGCACGTATCTTTAAATCGTCCATGCTTTGAATTTACCTTCGTAGCACTGATTAGATGAGTATACTTAGGTGTATAGGCTGACCTTGAATCTTTGCATCGCATGTTTAATCCAGATTTAAAGAATAAATTGATTATTTGAACATGACTTTCCTGAGACTTAATCAACATAGTTGAATCCTTGTTCTTAATGCATGTGTTTCTAGTTCTTTATCGCCGCTAAGGACCCAATTGCATCTAGGTTAGTTAGGGCACGATCTTTCCAGCCTTAATTACGAATTAGGACGCTCGATTGGTTCAGATTAATTGATTTTCGGTCTTTGTAGAGATTAGTTAATTCACATCAATTGGGTAGCTATGCACGAATACATGATATGTTGGTAGAAAACAATGATTTAATTTATATTGAATGGCTACTTGATTCTAGAACTCGATGAATCCATTATCGTTCCGTACATCTCTTGCAATTTCCTTTTCTTGTATGATTTCAATTTCAAAACCAAAAACCAAAACCCAGTTTTTACTGTTTTTTCATGGTTAAAACTAATCCAAAAGAAATTAATTTTTTGCTTCTCTGTGGTTCGACTCTACACTTACCACTATTGTTACGTTTTAGTAGTAACAGGAGTAGTTCGATGATTTTACAAATTTTTTTTTGTTTCGGTTTGAAGTTGAATTAACGACATCGATTCTCGACCCGAACAAAGACGATCTTCAAATCTAAGATTTCTTTCCCCTATTAAAACATGCTTTAAATTGTTTATCCTGCACTGTATGTTTTTCTCGATTTTCCAAAATTGATATCATTGGCATCTACGTTCACACGCTTTTGCATTAGAATTTGATTCCTTCATATACTTGATATTGAAATTACTTATTGATCACATGTGTTGCTATGATTATATGCATTTCAAGTTGCTTTATTCTATTATGATTTGTCATCATAAAAAAAAGAAGAAGATTGTTGGCTTTTTGGCCTTTAATCTCAAATTAATTAATTAATATTTTGATGATACAAAACTTGATTTTGTTTACTAATGATTTTAATATTTTAAATAATTCATAGTGTATAGCTTAGAACGGCCATTTCGATACCTCTTGAATCACCCAATTCGGAATTTAAATGAATAAAATATAGTTGAAAGAAGCTTAACGAAAAAAATGCTCGAGATGGTGACGGGCAGCTAAATCATCTAATTGGACAAATTAGAGTGCCACTTGGAGCTATGAAAGAAGTGACACATGGGACTTCAATTTTTAATTGGTGGATTTTGGGTTTTCTTTTAAGAAAGAAAAAAAATGAAAATTGATTTTGTTAAAAAAAAAAAAAAAAAAAGGAATTTTGACCCATGATGAAATTAAAAAATTATTTTTTTTTTTTAGAAAGTTACCGTTTATATATATATATTATCTTCTTTTTTACTATTTTATTGGTAATCTTTAACTTTTACTTTTTGAAGAACCTAAAGGCCAAATTAAAGTCTACTTTCTACCCCACTTCTCTCCTTTTTTGTATTTCATTTTCTCCAAAATTGTTTCAACTTTACACAACTTTACAATCCTCAAAATTTACAAAAAGGCCTTCATTGTTTCTCTCTCTACAAGCTTCAAATTTTCTTTTTCTAGAGAGATATTTTTATTGTATTGTGAGGATCAAATATTGTGAGCTCAAATTTGTACATTTACTCATTTTAAAGATTTTTATTGTGTGTTCTAAAGCTTCAAGAATATTGTAACAGTTGGATTGTACCCCGTGGAAAGGATGAGGTTTGCTCTTGAACTTGAAAAATGAACAAGGTAGCGGTTCGACTCTCATCTTGAAAAAAGCCAAATGAGATTTTTAATCAAAATTTCAATAGGTGCTTGGAAAATTAGATGTAGGTCGAGTTTGACCGAACCATATAAAAATTACGGTGTCTTTTTCTCTAACTCTTTCCTAATTATTTTTGCATTTAATTTTAGTTGCATGCTCTTGTTGGTAAAGATTGATTAAATATATTATTTATACTTTTTATACTTTTTATAAATCTTGTTATTTAGCATCAATTAGAGTTTTTATTAATTTAATTTAAAAATTATCTAATTAGTTTAAATTGAACACTTTTTTCAAAAAGTTTAATTAGATCCTATTCACCCTCTCTAGGGTTGTCATACCAGTCCAATAGTCAAAACTAATCCAAAGCTACAAACAGAGAAGTTTCAAGTGTTGGGGACAATTATAAAACACCTTAAAAAGAGTTTGAAAGGATCTAAATAGAGTTCTACTAGATGAATTTCACAAAAAAGTATCACATGCTTGCTAGAATAAAATCAACAAGTTTATGTTTTATGAATCCAGAAGAAGTACATCCTTAGATCTAAAGAAAGAGTGCGGACATAGTAATAAAAAAAATAAACAAAAGAAATAATAATTATAGGCTTCCCGATTAGAGTTGGTAATGGGGTCGAACCGGGGGACTCTCTATCCTCGTCCCCGCGGGGGGTATTTCCCCCATCCCCAACCCCATCCTTGCTAATTGAAGGCGGGACGGGGACGGGGATTCCCCGTGAGGACCATATATATATATATATATTAAAAAAATAAAAAAGTTAACTGGGGACGGGGTGGGGAGCCTCCCTGTCCCTAATCGGGGACCTGGTTATAATCCTCGATTTGACCTCCATCTCTAGTCAAACCGTGGATTCCCCATCCCAATCGGGGAAGGGACCCGTAGGAATTTTTACCAACCCTATTCCCATCACTAAAATGACACTGAAAACCAAAGTTGAAAAAGAACCCAAGTCGCTTCCCAATCACTTCTGATAATCAATACAAAAAGAACAGAATAACATACCAGTTCTGTAGAAGCATCATAAACAACTTCAGCAAGCTGATAAGACCCAAGACTTGCTAAATAACCTCCTTTAAAGTTAAATTATTTTTGCATACTATCCCAAAATTAGGAAGCAACATGAATATGGATACAAGAAAGTACATAATTCCTAAGTCATAGCCCAAAACACTGAAAAGATGTCGTAAGGGATATCCACGAACTTGGGAGAGATCAACGGTGAGGGGAAAAATACCCCACACTATCCAAAATCTCCATGTATCTCACTTTTAAAGCCCAAAAAACATATCGATAAAAAAAATATCCCAAAAAAAAAATTTCACCAATCGAGAACTCAGAGAACTCTGTTAAGAGAACTCACTAACAGTTGGTTTGTGTGTATTTTATTTGACTGTTGCAACTGATTCATCTCTTTTCCTTTTTCTGTTAATTAGTTGTTGGGTTGTTTATTTCTTTTTCATAGTGAGTCCTCTATATAAACTCACTATGATTGGTCACTTTAATCACTTGAATAAATGATGCATTTTGGGATCAAATCTCTGTTGTTAATATTCTGTCTTGGTTAGAATTCCTTTATGATATCAGAGCTAAAATTCTAATTGACTGGAATTTTTTTTCCCTTTTCCACAGGTCTCTTCAGCAATGGATACTCCCACTAGAGATCAAATTTTGTTTGAGACAATTTCTTCTCCAACTCCATTCAAACTTAAAATCCTGGAAGCAAGATTAAAACTTTGAAATTGGATGAGTGTAATTTCTTATCTTGGAAACTTTAGATCACAACGACTCTGAAATGATACAGGCTTGAACGATTCATCAACCAAGAAACCAGTGCTCCACCAAAGTTTATATCAACTGAATCACCATCTTCTTCTACAAGAATACTAAATCCAGAGTATGATTTCTAGGTAAGGCAAGATAATCTTATTGTTTCTTGGCTTCTTAGAACTATGTCGAAGGAAATTTTGTCTGAAGTGTTGGATTGTTCTACATCTCAAGAAGTCTGGAATATCTCATTGCAAGATTTGCTTCACGTAATATGGCTCGGGTTCTTGATTTAAAAGGAAAATTGGAAGCAATGAACAAAGGGAGCATGAAATTGGAGGAGTATTTTTAGAAAATCAAAGTCCTAGTTGATTTGTTAAAGGCAGCTGGTCGAAGAATATCCCATGAAGATCATGTTATGCATATCCTAGCCGAATTGGGACTTGAATATGACTCTACAGTATCCGTAATCACAGACAAGGATAAATATCTTTCTTTACGAAGAGTCTACTCTTAATTAATTGCTCAAGAAAATTGGATTGAAGGACAAAGCTTGGCCAATGCAGATGGCTCTACTTCTTCAGTCAATCTGACCACGCAAAATCAATCAAAATAATCTTCCTCTTCTTAGTTTCAATCCAATAACAATGTTGATGGTAACAAACGAGGTAAGAATTCAAATGGGAAGCACAACAAACGATTTTGGAACAATAATAGTAAACCTCAATGTCAAATATGGGGTAGGTTTGGACACACTGCTCTAAAGTGTTATCTTCTTCTTGAGAAATAGTTTCATGGAACAAATTCAAGCCATAATACACAGAATGCTTCTTCGAATCATCGAGAATAGAATATAGGGTCTTCTTGTGTGAATACTCAATCAATACAAAATGATCTCAACAGGGAAAATTAGTGGTTTCCAGATTTCGGAGCTACTAATCATGTCACAAATGATGCATCAAATCTGACTTTTGGAACTGAATATCTTAGGGACAACAAGGTGGTTGTAGGCAATGGTGCAGGTTTAGATGTTTCTCATATTGAAACCTCTTTTATGTAATCTTCTTTTCCTAATGCCTTTTTTAGTACCGTTTTCCAGCTTAAAAATCTCTATGTGCCAAAAATAACCAAAAACCTTTGTCAGTCAGTTTGCTAAAGACAATCATGTCTATTTTAAATTTTACGCTAATGTTTGTTTTGTGAAGGACCTCAATGGCCAAACTCTTCTCAAAGGCAATCTTATTGATGGACTCTATTGTTTTGCACTGGAAAAAGCTAAGTCCCAAAGGATTTTCTCCAAGCATAAGTCAACATCAGCTACTCCTCAAGCTCTTCACACATCATTCACAAAATGTAACAGAAATCAGTCCTTTATTCTTTCTTTACTTGATATATAGCATAATAGATTAGGCCATCCAAGTTTAACTATTGTCAAGCATGTTCTTTAATCTTGTAATATTTCCTATTCCAATAAAACTACCTTCTCTGTTTGTCATGATTGTGCAATAGCTAAAAGCCATAATCTTCTATTTATCAATTCTCAAACTACTTACTCAAAACCCCTACAATTAATTGTAACGGATGTGTGGGGACCATCCTACTAAACCTCTAGGAATGACTTCAAGTATTATATTAGCTTTGTTGATGCCTTCTCAAGATTTACATGGATTTACTTTCTTAGAACTAAAAATGAGGTTTTCAATGCTTTCTTATCTTTTAAACAAATTGTGGAAAATTTTTTAGGTCATTCCATACTTCGTCTTCAAACTGATGGAGGAGGTGAATTTCGTTCATTCATCCTTTATTTAAAATCTCAAGGTATTCAACATCGAATAACTTGTCTTCACACCTCCCAACAAAATGGTATGGTAGAAAGAAAACATAGACACATTGTAGAAACTGGTTTAGCCTTGTTATCTCATTTATCTCTAAATCTTGACTTTTGGGATGATGCTTTTTCCATTGCAGTGTATTTAATAAATAGACTTCCTATAATAGTCCATCAACAAATATCTCCTTTAGAGAAGATTTTTGGTACTAAACCTGACTATTCTTTTCTAAAAATGTTTGACTGCCTATGTTATCCATCCTTGAGGTCTTATAATAAATATAAACTCGATCCTCGATCCACTCCATGACTTTTCTTAGGATATAGCTTTGTTCACAAGGGATATAAATGCTTATTCCAATCAGGAAGAGTGTATAATTCGAGGCATGTGTCTCTTTGATGAGTCAAAGTTTCCTATTTCAGCTTTTCTTCACAATCGAACATCAGTGTCCTTTCTACCAGCTTTTGCCTCAAAATCTCCTATTCTACAACATTATCAGTCATCAAATAGCCAGCCAAATGCGTTAGCTTTGTGTCTTGCCATCAATGACTTGACCAATCGTCCTTTAATAAACTCTGATTGCCCATTGTCTAATGACCACTCTATTACCCAATGTTCAAATGAAATGCATAGTAGTCCCACATATGTACCTTCAAATTCTCCCATTTCTTCTTCCCTTGATAATGACCAATATTTGCCAGAGGTTTCTTCTATACCTCCTACTCAAAGTTCATCTCCAAATTGCAAGCAACCCATCTCGATTGTCCTAAATGAAAATGAAGGACCATTCACTATGCACCTCTGTTGAGCTCTTCCTTAGTTGTTAATCAACATCCAATGGTCACTCAGGGCAAGAATGAGATTTTTAAACCCAAAATATTTGTTATAGAATATGTTGAAGAAGAGCCTCCAAATGTTAAAGAGGCATTAAAATGCCCTCATTGGGTTCAAGCTATGACTGAAGAATATAGAGCTTCGATTGCTATGATATATGGTCTTTGGAGTCTCAACCCTCTAATAAAAAGGTAATTGGATGCAAATGAGTTTTCAAAATCAAGAGAAATTTCGATGGTTCTATTGCTCGGTATAAAACATGGTTAGTTGCTCAAGAATATAATCAAGTTGCTGATCTTGATTATACAGAAACTTTTAGTTCAATTATAAAACCTATCACTATTCGGGTGTTGTTTACTCTGACATTACACTATGGATGGAATCTGAGACAAGTACATATTAACAATGCGTTTCTTCATGGTATATTAGAAGATGAAGTATACATGACTCATCCACCAGGAATGATTGATAAATTAGCCCCTACAAAGGTATGTAAACTAAAGAAAGCACTCTATGGTTTAAAGCAGACATCTCGTGCTTGGTTTAATCAATAACATCCTTTCTTCATCAGTACGGGTTTCAAAATTCTAAAGTTGATTCTTCTCAGTTGATTTACCACAAAAATGGGGTATTCTATTATATTCTCATATATGTTGATGATATTGTCATTACAGGGAGCTCATCTTTTATGATTGATAGATTAAATTTTGAATTGAAAAACAAGTTTTCTCTTAAAGATTTGGGATTATTGAATTACTTTTTGGGTGTTGAGGTGTCATATCCTGAGTCTGGTGGTTTGTTTTTGTCACAAAAGAAATATATATCTGATCTATTATATAAAGCAAAAATGCAAGATGCAAAAGCTATTGCTACTCCAATGGTTAGTGGGTCTATTTTATTAGCATTTCATGGTGAAATATTTGATGTGTAAGGCTGTATAGAAGTATAGTTGGAGCTTTACAGTATGTAACCTTAATAAGACCATAAATTTCTTACAGTGTGAACAAAGTTTGTCAGTTTATGACTCTCCAAATCGTTTTTATTGACAAGTTGTCAAGCGTATTCTAAGGTACTTAACAGGAACAATTGATCAGAGGCTATTGTTTAAGAAGCCAAAAGACTTGACTATTCAAGGTTTTACTGATGCTGATTGGGCCTTAGATCCGGATGATAGAAAATCAACATTTGGAGTTTGTGTATATTTTGGAGGAAACTTGATTCGATGGGCTTCAAAGAAACAAACAATCATTTCCAGATCGAGTACCGAGGTTGAATACAAAGGTTTGGCTATTGCTTCATCAGAATTGGTATGGTTACATTCTTTATTCACATACTTACACATTAGATTATCACAACCTCTAACTTTATGGTGTGATAATTTGAGTGCTGTCCACTTAAGTGCAAATCCAGTTCTTCATTCTCGTACAAAACATGTTGAAATAAACATTTATTTTGTTCGTGATTTTATGCAACAGAAGAAGATTAGAGTTCAACATCTTCCAGCTAGTGCTCAAATTGCAGATGTCTTCACCAAGCCATTATTTCCTACATCCTAAGGGACAAGCTCAATGTATGTTCTTCTCAACACTAGACTTGGAGGAAGGGGGGGTTGTGTGTGTTTCATTTGATTGTTGCAACTGATTCATCTCTTTTCCTTTTCCTGTTAATTAGTTGCTGGTTGTTTATTTCTTTTTCATAGTGAGTCCTCTATATAAACTCACTATGATTGGTCACTTTAATCACTTGAATAAATGATGCATTTTGTGATCAAATCCTTGTTGTTAGTATTTTGTCTTAGTTAAAATTCTTTTAAACTCTAACCTTGGGCTTGATACTTGGCAGCCTTGAGACGAAAGTCTTTGGCTAGGATCTTTGCAGCATGACTACTGCGAAGTCCGACAAAAAATTGGAAAGAGAGAGATGGAAGAAGAAAGATTGAAAAAAATAAAATCAAAGAAAAATGGAATAAGAATATATCGATGACAGAAGACAAAGGAATGGCAAATGAGAGACGCAAGGAGGAGAGACGACCATTGAGAGACATGTTGGTAAAGTTTTCTAAATTGAAAGTGAATGGGGAAGGAGGGAGGGAAATTGTGAAAATGGGAAAGAAATGAGAGCAAAATTGTGAAATTGGAGAAGAAAGGAGAGGGAAATTGGGAAAATGCAAAACGAGGGGGAGAAAATTTGTGAAAATGGGGAAGGGGGAGAGGAAAATAGTGAAAATGCCCTGTTTAGAAAAATAAAAAGGATCTATTTTTGGTGGCACGATGAGATGTTGCTAGAAGTTATTAATATTTTAATGACGATGTTGACACATCACAAATCTTTTAATGATGTTACTTTAAATGTCGTCGTTAATAATAGTATCTTGTAACACATTTTTTAACGTGTTGATATAAATTAGCTTTTAGTAGCAAAAATTGGTTGCGTTGCTAAAAGTTATCACTGAAAATGATTTTTCTTGTAGTGAAAGTGATCTTCATCACCATGCAAATCAAAAGGGAAGCCTCATTGGTAAAAGTTCATAACACCAATTTGAATTCTACCTTGTTCTGGTTCTTAAACTTTTAGGAAAGTTCATTTTGGTCCATGAACTTTAAAAGGATGTCTATTTTAATACCTACTATTAGTAGATTGTTAATGAATTAACAGAAAAATGACATTGTCTTGTTTAGTTAGATGACTGCCACTTATGTAGCTTAGGTGGATTGCCAAATAAGTTCATTAATTAGACAAAATTCTAGGATTTCATTTAACAGAAGGATAGAACAAAAAGTAAATCAAATGTCATACACCTTTGAATGAAGTAAAAAACCATGCACCTTTGAGATCTATATTATTTTCTTTCCTCGTGCCCAATTGAGAACCCAAGAAAAGTTTGATTTCAGGTTGTTTACATCTTTTTTACTTCGAATCGACTGGTTTAAACGACGATTGAGGGCTAAAGCGTGAAGAAATTGAGGTACTGAGTAAAAAAGAACTAATTTATATTGGTTGAATCTCAGTGGTAAAGAACAATTTTCATCGTAGAACTTAGAAAATTGAAGAAAAAAACAGTACAATTGGTCAATAATTAACAAAAATTTATGCAGAAGGAAGAGAGAATGAAGATGAATTTTGCCAAGACTTGCACCAGCTGATTGAGCAAAATTGAAGGAAGTTGTACCACAATAATAATACACATGTTTTAATGGAGATGTTTCCTTCGACAGTAGATTGGAAGTGGCAAAAACACATATTTGAAGTGAAGAAAGATTCAAATTTTATTGTTGTAGAATTTTTAAGGAAAAAAAAAGAGGTCTGAAATTGATTTCCCGTCAATGGCTGTATGATCATCTGTTGAACTTGGCGATTGAGAAGAATACCCACCCAAAATGAAACCCTCAGATTTCTATTCAATATTCACTAGCTTATTTCGCAGCTCACTTAAAAGCCACATAGATGATATAATTGAATTTCCTCTTGTTAATTTGAAAGTGTCGAGTCATGTGACTAAGTAAACAATGTCATTATTCCGTTAGTTCACTAACAACATACTAATGGTAGGGACTAAAATAGACATTTTTTTTAAGTTCAAGAACCAAAATGAACGTTTTGATAGTTTAAGGACCAAAACAGAACAAAATTCAAAGTTTAGTGATCAAAATAGGATTCAAACCTAATATTTAATTTCTCGATTAACATATTTAAAAAGAGAGACAAGATATCTCTTGGTCCGATCTAATACAATTTAATTCTATATGATACCACTACTTACATATCTTTACATGAATGATTTGGATCAAAATATTTGTAACTATTACAAAGTGGGTCATATAAAATAATATTTTTCCTTCTTAAGTCTTTTCTATACGTCGTCATAGTTTAATGAAAAGTAAGTTGATCTTCATCCTAAAAAGCTTACTATATTCGATACTTTGAACTAACTTAAGCATAGAAGATTTGCGGGAACCACTGTAATGTACTAATCTAATTGTTTTGCATGTCATCTCATCTCGAAAATTATAAATTCATAGTCGATGGCACGTAAAGATCATGTGAGTTTTTATTGGGTAGATTTCGTCATCAACAACCACATTTTAGAATAAGAACTAATATGAACAAATTTGATACATATACCAAAATCATATTTTAACCAAAAAAAAATTAAATAGAATAGTAAACTTACATGACTATTGTTTAATAATTGAATAACCTACGTGTCTCCTAGATAATAATTATTGGATGTAAATTCGACGCACTTTTGCAGTTTTTCTCGCATACAAATTAGAGTTGAAAACTATCATGTGTATGCGTTGTCGAATAATTTCTTCACATCAATCGATCAACTTATTTATATGAAAATGAAGCAATTAATTAAAAAGAAAAATGGTGAAATTAGGTAAAGAAGGAAATTTGTATGAATGACACGAATTTCCCCAACCAAAAAGGCAAAAACATATGACCAATCGCAAAACGACAACACACTTTAAGCAAAACCCAACAACTAGAAAAAAAACAGGAAAAGCAAAACTACTTGTCGTAAGCCCCAACAAACGAACGGTCGGGTCGGGTCGGGTCGGATCCTCGATCTTCAACTGGCTGACACCACACGCCGGCTTTTACTTACTTTTACACTTTGGAGAGAGAAAGCAAAGGGAATTTGGAAGTGGAAATTCGTGTTCGTTCGATGGAATCCGCGAAGTGAGGATCAAAAACAAACATAGCAAAGAGAATTTCGCTGAGATCGCACTCAGATTGAATCAATCGGAGTTTGAAATTGAGGGGGTTCGTGGTCAATGCTCTTGGACTCCCAACTTCATATTTCTTCAATGGAAGGTCAGATTTCTCTCTCTAATTCCGAAATTCTCTCTCTACTTTGCCGGATTTTTATTCCGTTAGTCGTGGCCGTGAGTGAGGAGTATTGGGTTTTTAGTGTTTCTCTCTGTTTTTTTTTCCCTTTTCTCCCTCCCTTTATCTTTTTGTTACTTGTTAGGAAATTTTTCTGTGGGGTTGAAGAACTGGGTGTCTTGGATTTTCCAGAGAATTGAGATGAAAATTGTGGGTTTCCTTTGTTGTGGATGCTTTACCGTTTCTGGGTTAAGTTCTTTTTGGTGTCAATTTTCAATTTTGAAGTCTCATTGAGGTTGTGATTCATAATTGTGGTGTATTTGGCATGGTGATTGGTCTAGTGTTACTGATTGTGGTTCGGATAATTTGAAGTGAAATTAAGTGTCGATAATTTTATCTGTTGGTCCCTTTTTATATGGAAATGAAAACTTTTCTTCCCCGTTGCAAACAGCCTCTTGAAATTGAAACAAACTGCGTTTTAAAGCTTTCATAATCACAATTCGCATATTAGTTACTTAAGATGGGTAGTAATGGTTGAGGCCGGTGATTAAGAAGCATGTCTACGGATATGAGACATAGATACAACATGACATGGATATGGTAGCTCGCCATTTTTCTAAAGATTTAGGGATCCGGACATGGACACTGCAAGAACATGTTTTTTAAAATATGTTTCATTTTTGTACAGAAAAATTCAAAGCCGATAGGTTATGAATGTATATGTTAGAAGATGAGTTTGATGCATTTCGATCTAAAAATTTATTCAAAGTCAAGTGTTTGATACGTGTTTAGCAAATGTTGGACCTTTATTGACTTAATATATCTAATGTCTAACATATTTATTGTGCTAATAAGTATTCAATATGTGTTGGAGTGTCCAAGTGTTCGATATAGATACACTAATCAAACTGAAGTATTCAGACTTCTTAAGAAACCAGCGTGTCAAAGTGGAATTTTGAGCGGTTGTTGGTGTCTGAGTAACCATTTGCACATCTAGTCAATTGTGTGGGATGTATTTATTTACTAGCATTTTCATCTCTGCTTCTGGGATGCTGATGGGAATTATGCTTGGGGTGTGACTGTGCGAACTATGAGTGACATATAACTCATGAAATATGGTGTACTGAGAATAAATGTAAGGGAGTTGGAATAAAAGTTAGTTACTGGGTAGTTAGCTGTTATTCAGCCTTACTTGTAATCAATTTTCCTATAAATAAAACACCTCTCTCCTTCATTTGAGAGAGAATTGATATTGATTCAAAATTAGAGTTTTGGTTTACACCAAAAGTGGTATCAGAGCAGCAACATCCTCGGACGAATGGCGGGAGGAAGACACATGCATCTGAGAGGAGGAGATGATGCTCCGGCGCTAGTTCAAGAGGTGGAAGACACCCCCACCCTCTCTCCAAGATCCACCACGCAACGCTTGTTGTTCGTGGAAAGCACCTCGGAGGGAATGCAAGAAACGTTGAACAATCTTCAAGGATCTGTGGCAATGATCATGAGAAGAATGAATGTAGGGTTGGCATCGGCTCAAGTTGAAGAGGAAGCTCCAGTTTTCAATCAAATTTGGGGAAGGAGAGGAAAAAGAGGCGTTGGACCAAGGAATTTCTAGTTTCATCAAGAAAACTTTCAAGAACAGGGTCCAAGAATCTATAGACCACTCCAAGAAGAACCAAGAAGACGTCCAATGGTGCAAGAAAGGCATCAAGAATTCCAAGATTGGAGTTCTTTAAGCGATGATGATCTAGAAGAAGAATATTTTGATGCAAGAAGAGGTCGAGAAGGCAAAGGTAAATGCTCGGGAAGATTTTTATGACTTTAAGATGAAGATAGAGTTACCTTTTTACAATGGTAAGCATGATATAAAGGCATTTCTTTATTGGATCAAGAACATGGAGAACTTCGACTATATGAACACTCCGGAGCACAAGAAGGTACGGTTGGTAGCTTTTAAATTGAAGGGGGGTGCATCTGCTTGGTGGGATCAATTGGAGGAAAATCGTCAATGACAAGACAAGAGACCTATTCGAACGTGGGAGAAGATGAAGAAGTTGATGAAGGAGAGGTTTCTTCCTCCAAATTATGAGCAAACCTTATACAATCAATACCAAAATTATAGACAAGGCTCTCGGTCAGTGGCTGATTTTGTGGAAGAATTCCACCGTTTGGGGGCAAGAACCAATTTGGCTGAAAATGAACAACACTTGATGGCAAGATTCATTTGAGGATTGCGTATGGACATCAAAGAAAAGGTGAAACTTTTCAATATGTTGGCTGATGTAATTGCTTTTGCCGAGACTGTGGAGGAACGTAATGAAATGTGATCCAAGAAATTTTCAAGAAAGAACCCGTGGGAGGCATCTTCAAGCAAGAAAGTAACTTCCTCATCCAAAATCACTAATCAACCATCTTCCATGTCCTCGGCCAAAGAAAAAGAAAAGGATGGCTCAGAGGGAGTGACAGAGAAGTCTATAGAAACAACAACCAAGAAGAAAATCCGAAACCCATATAATCGACCCTCTTTGGGTAAGTGCTTTCGATGTGGCCAAGCTGGTCACTTATCCAACGAGTGCCCAGAAAGAAATACGGTAGCTTATATGGAAGAAGGAGATGAAGAAACCCTAACTGAACACAGTGAAGAAGAAGAAGAAGAAACCGAGCTCATTGAATCGGATGATGGTGTGTTCTCCAAAGGATGTTAATCACTCCCAAAGGAGACTCAAACCCTCGAAGACACTGCCTCTTCAAAACACGATGCACAATTAATGGCAAAGTGTGCAATGTCATTATTGATAGTGGAAGTAGCGAAAATTTTGTTTCCAAGAAGTTAGTGGCAGCCTTGAATCTTAAGGTGGAAGCTCATCCAAACTCCTATAAGATTGGTTGGGTGAAAAAAGTGATGAAGCACAAATAAGTGAAATC